>NW_019943866.1:60033-67998 GCF_002910315.2 Salvelinus sp. IW2-2015
GGGAGTCTGGTGTAGTGAAACACTGTTGGTACTGGAGGACAGGAGATGTGAAACACTGTTGGGGGTACTGGAGGACTGGAGATGGAAACACTGTTGGGGTACTGGAGACTGGAGATGGGAAACACTGTTGGGTACTGGAGGACAGGAGATGGGAAACACTGTTGTGGTACTGGAGGACTGGAGATGGGAAAACTGTTGGTACTGGAGACTGGAGATGGAAACACTGTTGGGGTACTGGAGGACAGGAAGGGAAACACTGTTGGGGTACTGGAGGACAGGAGATGGAACACTGTTGGGGTACTGGAGGACTGGAGATGGGAAACATTGTAACCTATTGGCACACTCACGCTATTCCTCTTCTCTTTTCCCTGTCTCTTTCTAATTTCTTGATCTTCTATACCACTCCTTCCTCTATGTCCTCTCCCTCCTCTATGCATTCTATCTCCTCTCCCCTCATCTCTCTCCTCTCTTCCCCCTCCTCTATTCCTCTATGTCCTCTCTCTCCTCTCTCTTCTCTCTCCTCTCCCTCCTCGCTCTCCTCTCTCTCCTCATTCTTCTCCTCTCTCTCCTTTCCCTCCTCTACGTCGTCGCTTTCCTCTATCTCCTCTCCCTCATCTCTCTCCTCTCTTTCTCCCTCCTCATGTTCCTCTATGTCCTCTCTTCTCCTCTCCCTCCTCGCTCTCCTCTCTCTCCTCTCTCTCCCTTCCCTCCTCTACGTCGTCCGTTCCTCTATCTCTCTCCCTCATCTCTCTCCTCTCTTCTCCCTCCTGTATGTCCTCTCTCTCCTCTCTCTCTCTTCTCCCTCCCTCTCTCACCTCTCCTCTCCCTCCTCTCCGTCCTCTCTCTCTCCTCTCCGTCCTCTCTCTCCTATATGCAGTTCTCCTATATGCAGTTCTTGTGTTCTCTATTCCTCTCTTTCTTCTCTCTCTTCTGTCTGCAGTTATCTTGAGTTGGTTTTCAGCCCTGGGGAAATGTGCTGTCTGCTGTTGATGATGTCACAGGAACAAGCACCCTGATGTGCTGGGCCAACTGTCCGACTCCTGGCAGCAGTCCTCTGAGCACACTGACTGATGATCCGTGTCATTGAGAGACGTCCGACAGTAGATGATGATGAAACGCCCCAGTCAGAACACGTGATATGATTCCCTGTCCCGTCATGTCTCATACCCCTCCATAGTATTGCTACTGACACCTATATCGTAAACCATATGGCACTCAGGCCTTATTGGATAGCCTTTCCTCCTGCAATGTGGTATTACAATGTTTTAGGAACTCAGTCGCGGTCTCAACTTATTGTTGAGCGTTAGAATAGTAGAATACACAAGGTGCAGTTTAGAAATGGGGTGTGCCTCAACCGATTATTCTGTTGTTTATTATTCCTGTCTGTTTAAAATGCAGGGTATTGACCTTAAATTGTGCAACAAAGCTTATTCTATAAAACAAAATCGAGATATATATTGCCCAGCCCTACTCAGCTCCATGGCAAAATGTGTAGAATTGTGTGTTGTGTGTGCGTGCGTGCGTGTGTGTCTGTGTGTGTGTGTGTGTGTTGGTGTGTCGTGTGTGTGTGTGTGTGTGTGTGTGTGTGTGTGTGTGTGTGTGTGTGGGTGTGGTGCGTGGTGTGCCAGCGTGTGTTGTGCCAGCGTGTGTGTGTTGTGTGCGTGTGACTGATGTGTTGTGTGTGTGGCTGCCTGCGTGTGTGTGTGTGTGTGTGTGTGTGTGTGTGTGTGTTGCGTTGCGTGCGTGCGCGTGCCGTGCGCCTGCCTGCCTGCCTGCGTGCCGTGTTGCGCTGCGCGCGCGCGTGCGTGTGTGTGTGTGTGTGTGTGTGTGTCAAGGACGAATACAGAGTAATAACAGACATTTCGGACTGTTATTTGTGGTTGTTAACTCACAGAGTGGGATAACAACATTTGGAAATTGCTCTATAATGAACAATCACATCTAGCTTCTTGTGCTTCTGAGCCTGAAATCTGTAGAGAAAGAGTTTCATTGTTACTGTCAGTCCAATATTTCAATTAGCTTCAGTCTGCCTTGGGATCGAAAGAGGAACTGTTAACAAGATCCTTTCCAAATACACAGGCTCTAGTCTCTGAGCTGACTGTGTGATTTAGTGAGATAAGAACCCTCTGAATCTTTAAACACTTTCTTCTTCTCATTTTGGATTTCTTGACTCAGTGTAAATAAACTAAGCTAGGTAGGTTGACTGCATACAGAGATACAGCTGACAGTGTATGAGCATGATACTAATGTAAACAAACATTTAGAGAAACTCTGACCTGTGTGTCTGTGTGTGTTGTTGTGTGTGTGTGTGTGGTGTGTGTGGTGTGTGTGTGTGTTGTGTGTGTGTGGTGTGTGTGTGTGTGTGTGTGTGTGTGTGTGTGGTGTGTGTGTGTGTGTGTGTGTGTGTGTGTGTAGTGTGTGTGTGTGGTGTGGTGTGTGTGTGTGTGTGTGTGTGTTGTGTGTGTCGTATTAGTGCCTTCAGAAAGTATTCACACCCGTTGCGTTGACTTATTCCACATGTTGTGCTGTTACAGTCTGAATTCAAAATGGATTTAAAAAAAATCCTCACCCATTTCCTCACCCCTTTACACACAATACCCCATAATGACAAAGTGAAACTTGTTTTTAGAACTGTTTGCAAATTTGTTGAAAATGAAATATGGAAATATCTCATTTACATAAGAATTCACAACCCTGAGTCAATATATGTTAGAATCACCTTTCGCAGCGATTACAGCTGTGAGTCTTTCTGGGGTAAGTCTCTAATACCTGGATTGTACAATATTTGCCTATTATTATTTTCAAAATTATTCAAGCTCCGTCAAATTGGTCGTTTATCATTGCTAGACAACCATTTTCAAGTCTAGCCATAGATTTTCAAGTAGATTTAGGTCAACACTGTAACTCGGCCACTCAGGAACATTCACTATCTTCTTGGTAGGCAACTTGACCTTGTGTTTCYGGTTATTGTCCTGCTGAAAGCTGAATTCATCTCCCAGTGTCTGTTGGAAAGCAGACTGAAAGAGATTTTCCTTTAGGATTTTGCCTGTGCTWAGCTCCATTCAGTTCCTTTTTTATTTTTWAAAACTCCTTAACGATTACAGATAATTGTGTGGGGTACAGAGATGAGGTAGTCATTCAAWAACCATGTTAAACACTATTATTGCACACATTATTGCAACTTATTGTGACTTTGTAAGCACATTTTTACTACAGCTTTTCATTTTTAATTAATTTGTAAAATGTATAAACACATAATTCCACTTTGACATTATGGGGTATTGTGTGTAGGCCAGTGATACAAAAATTMAAGCTATAACACAACAAAATGGCGATAAGATCAACGGGTGTGAAAACTTTCTGAAGGCACTGTGTGTTCCTTTAAACTGGTTCCATTGGGATATACAGTATAGTACTGTACATTCTTTGAACATATTAGTATTCTTTAAACGCTTTGATTCATTTAACAGCATATGCCATTATAACGCCATACACTGATAATGCAGAGTATCTCAAAGCCTTAATAACTACTGCATGATATTAACAGACATCAAGGCAATTTTACTGTGCGAGATAGGAGTAACATGTATTTATACCTGGTGTGGGAACATATGATCTAGTAGACATGCCAAAGCAAGTGTAAGTATGATAATATACATAAAAGTGAAAATAAACAATAGAAAAAGTAAAATATTACACTCACAGAAGTTCCAAAAGAATAAAGGCATTCCAAATGTCATATTATGTCTATATACAAGTGTTATATTATGTATATATACAGTGTTATAGTTATATATATATACGTGTTATATTATTCTATTTACAGTGTTATATTATGTCTATATACATGTTATATTATGTCTATATACAGTGTTATAATATGTATATATAAACATGTGTTTATTTGTCAATATACAGTGGTATATTATGTACAGTATATATACAGTGTTATATTATTCCTAATCAGTGTTAATTATATTTACAGTGTATATTCTATACAGTGTTAATTATTTGTCTATATTACAGTGTTATATTATGTCTATATAAGTGTTATATATGTTTACGTTATATTTATATACAGTGTTGCATAACGATGTGCAACTTGGTTAATAAGTAGCAAAAGGGAAATTAATAAACATAAATAATGGGTTGTTACTTTACAGTGGTGTTGTTCATGACACCTGGTGTTGCCTCTTTTCTTGTGGCATACAGCTCACAACGCTATCAGCCTTCTACTCTCCTATCTCTCTCTCTCTTGCATTTGCCTCTCTCTCATCGTCTCATTCTCTTCCTAAGCTATTACCTCTCTCCCTCGTCCTACAATTACACCCTCATCTCTCGAGTTCTCCTTCTCTACACTCAATCCTTCTCCTCTCACGCAATTCTTACTCTAGTCTTCTTCAGATCGCTCTACAGGAATACATCAAACGGCCTTCACTCGCTCTCCTCAAAAATCCATGCTTTCTCCTTCATCTCCTAACCTCCAGCATTCGTCTTATACAAGTCGACCTCGTCTTTTCTCTAGCTTTCTCCTATCTTATGCACTCTAGTCGAATGACTGTCAATATATTTGGGTATATGAGATGAAAGAGGTGTACAAAGAGCTCAAATACACCACAGACAAGTCAGTTTAGAATGATTTGTAAAAACATGTTAAAAAGAATATATGAATAAAGATGAGGGAGGCATATAATCAGCACAAAAAAAGTCTGAGGTAGTAGACCTTTTTATCAATGCCATCTGATATAGATGTAGTCCATTATAATAATAAACCATGAATATCAATGAGGGGAGACTTGACTAGAAGACAAAAATGTCTAATGTAGGTGGAGTTTACCTTTAACTGCAGGCACCTGGACTCTGAATCTCCTGGATCCTCTTCAGGCTGACACGCACGCATGACGCACGCACGCACGCACGCACGCACGCCACACACACACAACACACACACACACAACACACACACACACACACACACACAACACACACACACACACACACACACACACACACACACACACACACACACACACACACACACACACACACACACACATTGAGCAACATAATTCCTCCATCTGCATGGACCCATTCTCTTCTGTAAATTGCATCACCAAAGTTAATGTGTGTTCTCTTCATGGAGATGCAGTGGCACTCTCTGCCAGCTATTTGCTCTATCTAGACCTCTCTCTGTCAAAACCAAAGTGAAAGTTCCTCAATTACGTTGACAAAGTGTGTGTGTGTGTGTTGTGTGTGGTGTGTGTGTGTGTGTGTGTGTGTGTGTGTGTGTGGTGTGTGTGGTGTGTGTGTGTTGTGTGTGTGTGTGTTGTGTGTGTGTGTGTGTGGTGTTGTGTGTGGTGTGTAGACGCGCATGCATCTGTGTGTGTTCTTGCTTGTACGTACGTGCATGTGTTTACCAGTGTGTGTGCTCGTAAGTGCATGTGCGTAAAGGCATGTGTGTGTTTCCGTTTTTCCGTGTGTGTGAATGCGTTCTGTGTGTACGTCCTACTCTTAAACATCTGAATGTGACCTGTGGCACCTCCCAGCAGTGTGTCTGTATATATCCCTCCCCCAAGACTCTGGCTGTCATAATTACAGTGTGCTGAGCCCAGGGTACTGTATGGACACAGCAGAGCACAGCAGACTGACATACTCTGTTGTATTTATAGAGTTGGCCTGCTGTCCTTTTGTCCTGATGCCCCATGCTCAGGGGACTATGCATGGCTAAACAACAGCTCAGGAAGCTAAATAACTATGGGTGAATATTTTAATGACAGAAGAGAGAGAGAAAAGGGGAGCTTCGATTCATCACCCCTCCACCAAAAACAAATGACAGTGATTTACTCTGGTTACTGGTTACTCTGATTCATGTCCCCAGACTGTTAAAGCAGTTGTGTTCTTTTTTTGCAATTGTTTTTTGTTTTGCGTGTGTGTGTGTGTGTGTGTGTGTGTGTGTGTGTGTGTGTGTGTGTGTGTGTGTGTGTGTGTGTGTGTGTGTGTGTGCACGCGTGTGTGTGCACGCGTGCGTGTGTGTGTGGTGTGTGTTTTATCAGTTCTCCCTTCTGAGAGCTAATGCTCCAGACGTATTTTAGAAAACAAGAGGCTGGTTTGTCGACAGTGATGCGTACCAAGGACATTGAAACAGTGGGAGGGAGACAGGAGAGTGACGGCTAGGCTACGGGACAACAATGGGAATAAATCATAGACAATCCAAAGTGATAACTTGTACCGGCAGAGTAATAACCTGTAAAACTAGTGAACACTTATCTGCATAATATCTCACATGCGTGCTGTGTGGCCAAGGCTGTGTGTGTGTGTGTGTGTTGTGTGTGTTGTGTGTGTGTGTGTTGTGTGTGTGTGTGTGTGTGTGTGTGTGTGTGGTGTGTGTGTGTGTGTGGTGTGTGTGGTGTGTTGTGTGTGTGTGTGTGTTGTGTGTGGTTTGTGTGTTGGGTGTGTGTGGTGTGTGTGTGTGTGTGTGAGGGAGGGAGGGAAGTTAAAAATGAAATAAAAATGGAAAAAACAAACAGCAGGAGACAGACAGAAGAGAATCAAACTGTCTGTCACAGCAGATTTCTGGAAAATCAGGTTATGGTATGCAGAGGCGGAAAATATCAGTCCCCCAGCTTCAAATCACTGTGTCACCGCCCACATATGAAAGAGCAGCGTTATAAATTAATGTGTGCCAGTAACCTAGATTTCTAAATGTTTATTTGGTTGCTGGTCTCCTGTTGCTTAACTAGGACCCAGAGAGGCAGAGCTAGACCTCTCCTTTCTCACCGCTTTGATGTCTTGGCTAAGCAGAGGTCATGAAAAGATGAGAAAGAAAGTGTGTGTTTGTGTGTGTGTGTTGGTGTGTGTGTGTGTGTGTGGTGTGTGTGTGTGTGTGTGTGTGTGTGTGTGTGGTGTGTGTGTGTGTGTGTGTGTGTGGTGTGTGTGTGTGTGTGTGTGTGTGTGTGTGTGTGTGTGTGTGTGTGTGGTGTTGTGTGTGTGTGTGTGTGTGTGTGTGTGTGTGTGCGTGTGTGTGTGTGTGTCTGTCCGAATGATCCCAAACATTTAAAGTAGGGCTGGAGCAAAGATTATGACACCAAGAAATAGGCCACCACCAAAGAACAGCCTATTGGCATGAAGGACAGCATTTAAGAGACCTAACCCGGGGATGATATGTGTGTGGGCACCAGATTAGACCAGGTTATCAAAAGAGTCGCAAACCACCACAACATCACATCAGTTATAAGGTCAATTGATTCCAGTAAACAGCAGTCACACCCTCTGAGACCCCCTCACAAACACACAACACAAACACTTATACATGAATGAAATCAGACAGTACACAAGTGTGTGTGAGAGAGAGAGAGAGAGAGAGAGAGAGAAGAGAGAGAGAGAGAGGAGAAGAGAGAGAGAGAGAGAGAGAGAGAGGAGAGAGAGGAGAGAGAGAGAGAAGGAGAGAGAGAGAGAGGAGAGAAGAGAGAGGAAGAGAGAGAGAGAGAGAGGAGAGAGAGAGAGAGAGAGAGAGAGAGAGAGAGAGAGACACACCATATTAGGAGTTCTCTCTCTTTGTGTTGCCTTTTCCTCTTGTAATTTTCTTTAGTTAATTCTCTCTCGCTTTATTCAGATTCAAATCCCCCGCACAGAGCAGAGCAGAGAAGAGCTTCAAGACACGATGTGGGGGCTTGTTTACTCCGGCAGCACAGGACGACGCTGGGACTTTGGCTAGAGTATTAAGATCACAGGGAAGAAATCTACAAAGAGGAAGACTTTGATTATGGTTGAGTTAATACATGGGGTTCACATTCAAAGAGAGGGTTTTGTCATTGCTTATTTGTGAAAAAACAAAAAGAGAAAGAATTAATACAATATGCTATATGCTGTGCGGGTGCAAAGAGCTCCTTGTTTGATGTGTTTTAGAATAGAATCAGAGTTTGTTATTTGTATTTCTGCTACTAGGATCAGAAATATATGTCAGTC
>NW_019943866.1:68142-71880 GCF_002910315.2 Salvelinus sp. IW2-2015
TGTAGGGGTTACATTCCGCCCTCTCTGCCAGCATGCCAAGGCTCTCAGGCATAAAACACACACACACACGCACACACACACCACACACACACAGGCATGCCTCTTCACAACAACACACACCCCTGTCTCTTATACACATCTAGATGTGTATAAGAGACAGTAATATAACACTGTATATATACATAATATAACACTGTAAATAGACATAATATAACACTGTAAATATACATAATATAACACTGTATATGGACATAATATAACACTGTATATATACTGTACATAATATAACACTGTATATAGACATAATACAACACTGTATATATACATAATATAACACTGTATATAGACATAATATAACACTGTATATAGACATAATATAACACTGTAAATAGACATAATATAACACTGTATATATACATAATATAACACTGTATATATACATAATATAACACTGTATATAGACATAATATGACATTTGAAATGCCTTTATTCTTTTGGAACTTCTGTGAGTGTAATATTTACTGTTTTTATTGTTTATTTCACTTTTGTATATTATCTACTACACTTGCTTTGGCAATGTTAACATATGTTTCCCACACCTAACATCCCTCCCCAGTCATTTCCATACCTCCAGTCAGCCCCCACCAGTCACAGCACTGACACATAATACACTCTTTTAGCAAATGTGCTATCTAGAACCTAAAAGGGTTTTTCGGCTGTCCCATAGCATAAACCTTTGAAGAATCATTTTGGTTCCAAGTAGAACCCTTTTTCGTTCCGAAAAAGTAGAATCCCATTCCACAGAACCCAAAAGGGTTCTACCAGGAACCAAAAAGGGTTCTCTAGTGGGGACAGACAAAAATAACTTTTGGAATCCTTTTTTCTAAGAGTGTAGACCAATAGAAGGGGGAGTGCTAGGTAGGGGGGGGGGGGGGGGGGTGCCAGGCTCATGTCTTTTCACCCTCCACCCCTTCTCTGAAAGGCCTTCATGTGTAATCAGCTCTGACTGTAACCCAACACCTGCTTAATTNCTCCACCCCTTCTCTGAAAGGCCTTCATGTGTAATCAGCTCTGACTGTAACCCAACACCTGCTTAATTGTGCGCACATGGACTCCTTCACAGCAGGGCTGCCATAACTATTTAACCAGCGGTCTTTGCCTGCCTGTGTCATCCCAGCCTTCTTGGCTCATGTCTTTTCACCCTCCACCCCTTCTCTGAAAGGCCTTCATGTGTAATCAGCTCTGACTGTAACCCAACACCTGCTTAATTGTGCGCACATGGACTCCTTCACAGCAGGGCTGCCATAACTATTTAACCAGCGGTCTTTGCCTGCCTGTGTCATCCCAGCCTTCTTTTCATTGTGTTCTGTGATTCRGAGAAGGCGGGGCAAGGTGGGAGTGGTGTAATGAAGCTGTCAAACCTTCGCCAGGCTGTATTTGGGAATATGATGACAGGCTCAGTTACATGGGTCGTCTCAGGACGTGATCAGGAATAAGGACAGCTATTATCTATCTCATCACTGATGTGATTCCTATAGCAGCATTGTGGTATGTACAGTGGGCATGTTGACACCCCGACCCTGACCTTTAAGTCAGCAGGTAAGAGCACTACATACCAGTTCAGAACATGTCTGCCAGCTCTGTTAGATATAGGCCACCCATTCTGAATAGCCCAGGTTCAATTAGAATGTCAGAGTGATGGCTTTGATAAGAGCTACTTCCATTTACATTCTCAGGTGTCACATTATGTCTGAGAGAAGAGACAAATTGCCCCTAGGTTACAAAACCCCAGTGGCTGGTTTTGATGTTCGTCATAGCCTTTCAAACAGTATTCAAACAGTACTACTGAGACACARAGACTATACCTATGTCTTCACTGACATCCGACTACCTATATAGAAACAGCCCTAGAGCTTCTCTCCATAAAGGCCAGTGACCAGTACACAACCTTATAAAAAGTACACTTTATACTTCAAGCAAAGTTGCAATCATTGTCAGACCACCAACGTAAATATAATCACAAAGGAATTACCTTCCTCTTATGTGGTTAACGGGTATTTAAATAACCATATATTCCTCATAGAATTCATCATCAATTGCATTTGAATGGATTCTTGAGATAACCGATCCATGAGAWCTCTGACATACCATACATTAGGCTACCAGGATACAGCTTGTCAAGGCTCAGGAGAAGATGCAGACAGTTTCGAAGTAACAAAAGTTAATTACAAAAAACAGGGGGGCAGGCAAACGACAGGTCAAYGACAGGCAGAGGTCAGTAATCCAGAGCAGAGTCAGAAAGGTACAGAACGGCAGGCTCTTCGTGTGGAGCCGGTGTAGACCTTCGGTTGGGGACAGCCTAGCTCTACCTAGTTGCATCAGCTCGGGAASAGGTGAATCGGCAGACTTCGGAGACTCTCGGGGGAACTCGGGTAGCCTCGGGTCCTCTTGGCCACGGAGACGTCGGGGTCTTCCGGGATGCCTCGGAGGAGAGGTGGACTCGTTGGGCGGGCGAGTGGAATAGGACCTCCTCTCCTTCCTACGTTCCTGTAGCTGCCCATCGATCCGGATGGTCAAGACAGTGAGCGAGTCGAGATCCATTGGTAGTTCCCGGGCCYCTAGCTCGTCCTTCACTTCCTCCCATAATCCGTACAGGAACGTGTCGAACAACGATTCCGGGTTCCAGGCACTCTGGAAGCTGGAGTAATTTCCAGCAGCCTCTCTCCCATACAATGGAGAATCAAAAACCTTCTTCACCTCCGCCACAAACTCCTCCAGACTGAAGCATACGGCTGTTGTTCCCAAACGGCCGTAGCCCAGGCGAGAGCCCTCCCAGACATCAGCATGATGAGGTACGTTCTCTTCTATCGGTCCGAGGGGAAGGAGGAGGGCTGCAGRTCGATGATGAGAGAACACTACGACATGTTCCCGACTCTCCAGTGAAGCATTCCGGGGGAGGTAAGTGGGGTTCTCGGAAACCCAGGAGGCCGGGGAGGCCGCACTGCTAACAGCCGGGTAACTGAGGGGCTGGGAGGTTACTGTTTTGGTAGGCCGCCTGACAGACAACCTGCGGAATTGCTCCAGCAATGTGTTCAACGCGCAGTCATGGCGTTCGCACAAGGTCTGGAACCCTTCCATAAGACCATGAAGCAACTCCTCGTGCCATCCAATGGTGGCTCCTTGGGAGGAGACGGCATTGTGGAGCTAGTCCAAGTCTGCTGGGTCCATCATGGCCAGTTCATACTGTCAAGGCTCAGGAGAAGACCCAGATGCAGACAGTTTCGAAGTTASAAAAGTGTATGACAAAAACAGGTGGCAGGCAAACACCAGGTCAATGGTAGGCAGAGGTCAGTAATCCAGAGCAGAGTCCAAAAGGTACAGAACGGTAGGCAGGCTCAGGGTCAGGGCAGGCAGAATGYTCAAAACCAGGAAAACTAAAAAACAGGAACTAGAGAAAYAACAGGAGCAAGGGAAAACCGCTGGTACGCTCGACGAAACAAAACTAACGGGCAACAGACAAACAGAGAACACAGGTATAAATACACTGGGATAATGGGGAAGATGGGCGACACCTGGAGGGGGTGGAGACAAACACAAAGACAGGTGAAACAGATCAGGGTGTGACACAGCTAGGGGCTGGTGTTGGACTCATACATAACATACAGTAGGCTTCCAGGAGACAGCTAGAGGCTAGTGTTGGACTTCTACATAACATACAGTAGGCTACTAGAAGACAGC
>NW_019943866.1:80048-80621 GCF_002910315.2 Salvelinus sp. IW2-2015
CAGGAGACAGCTAGAGGCTGGTGATGAACTCATCTGATTTATTCCACATTGAAGCATACACCATTAATTCCCCCCCTTACAGTTCACAGATCAGGTAAGCAACCACACCAACTCACTTTCATGTTACTGACTAGCTATCTCAGATGATATATGTAAAATCCATACCACGTAGGAGCTCTCTCTACTGAACTTAAAAGACCTTCAAAAGAATATGCCTTTCTTTCGCTCTCTCTCCCACTCATCCTCTGTTGTTGTGACTGCAATATTCTCTCTAGGATACGATTATATAATTCCACATCATAAACAGGCATCATTATTCCTGCCTTCAATTCCTTGAAAAGAATGCTACATTTTTATGTTTATGTTTGTGTAAGCTAAAGGAGTCTCCAGTACAAGCGCATGATGCTGATTGGTGAACTCCTTTGGTTGCAAATCCTAGACTTCTGGCTGGTTGAATCTGATCCAATCGTGGATGCGGCGTGAAAGATGGGCTGTCAGAACTACAGATGGTAGAGATTATCATGGGCCATATCTTATACCTGTAATTGATTCCTTATCAGGCTCTTATCAACA
>NW_019943866.1:83409-90057 GCF_002910315.2 Salvelinus sp. IW2-2015
GGAAACACCCATACTTTAAAGCCCGTAAATATTAGCCTACCATATCCAGTGAAACTCCTAAACCGCTATTACCCCCTCATTCATTACACTCCTACCCGTCCCTCCCCTCCCTCCCTCCCTCCCTCCCTCCCCTCCCATCCCTCCCTACTACTTAATCAGCGACCGACCATCCCCTCCTCTCCCTGCTATCTTCTCTCCAACTTAGCCAAACGTAGTTAATCCGAGCTTCTCTCTCTCCGATCTCTCTCTCTCTTCTCTCTACCATCTCTCTCTCTAACCAGTCATCAGATCTATCTGCGAAGCGTATCAGTGTTTAGATATAACTTTACACCAGTAGCATTACCTTCAGCTTTATGCGAGATCCCGAGCAACATCAAAGATACACCGCCTCGCACGACTTCCTTTCACCCACTGTTCAGCCATACACTATTACTCACGACCTACTCGAACAGATAAAAACCGCACATGGAATCATGTGTGAGAAACATTATTTCACAGTTTGTGACTTAGTGATAGATCTGAAAGATTTATTAAATTTCACATTACGATTAATCACTACGTATATATTCTGCGAAAACTGACCCCTAGATATCACATAAGGAGTCGACAACACCGAACTCCGATTACAGAATATCTCGTACGTCATCTGCCTACCACATCTCTCGCTTCTCCCCTTTGCTACTCACACACTCTCGCACTCCCCTTAATGCCCAAGCTACTACTATTCTCTCTCTCCTCATGTCCTAACTATCTCTCATTCTCGCCCATCCTATTATAGCCCCTTACACTTGCTCATCCGCTCTCACGTCTCGTTGCAATCAACCCCTGCTACTTCTCTCTCTTTTCATCACATCTACCTTATTTTTAGCGACTTGACATTACATACTCAATAGGTTCGACAATTGAACCACACAATATCTGAACTAATCAGTATCTTTAACAGCCGTAGAATGGAGTTTTGTGCAGTAGCTTTTTGCATTACAATTTATTTATCTAGTATGTCTTTGAGATGAACATTCGTTACATTAATTTATCCATCAATTTAATATTACTGAACAAATCACACCAATTCATTCCACGTTATAAACACATCCACACTATCCAATCATCCCTGAACTATACACACAGGTGATTGAAGGAACACACATAGTTGGTTATAGTGTAACTTCAAGTTGGGAGTGTTCCAGTGAAATAATACAATACCTTGTCACTATGGCTGAATGGCGTTGCAAACCGGCTCTAGTGTTTAAGTAATCTCTCTACTATGTAGCCTAACAGAAACTCTTAGTGTCATCCTATCATCTATATCGTTCCCGACATAGGATTTTTACACCTTCATGATCATTGTCACATCCTTGTTGTCTCCTTCAGTGTCAGAACAAGGTATAGATACAAGCACCTTTCTTCATCTCTTCTCTCCTCTCTCTCTCTCTCTCCGCTCTCTCTCTCTCTCTCTCCCTCGTCTTGCTACTCTCTAGCTCAATACTCCTCTCATACTCACTCCTTCTTCGTTCTCATACTCTCTCTCGATCTATCAACTCATCACGTCTTCCAGATCCTAAATCATCCTCCTTACTTCTGTTTCTCAAGGGAAACTGGCGATACTACAGTATCGCTAGCCAGGGTTCGCTGCTACCAGGACTTGACTGTACTAGAGAGAGTGCTTCTAAACATCTAGTATTCTAGTAATCATATAAATAAATAACACATCCCACACTGTTTCCCCCCAGTCTCTCTATACCTTCTTATTCCATCTAAACTCACTCTCTTACTCCCTTCCCGTCTACTCTCACCACCCCATCTACCTCCTCTCTCCCTCCTCAGCCCTCACTCCAATCACACTCTACCATCTCATCCACCCATCATCCCATCCATCCCTCCTAACCCACACCCTACACTCCCTATCACCTCTTCAACGTAACTCAAGCAAACGCACACGATATGACTCACAAACACTATCCTCACTCTCCTACAACAGCCACAAACACTTACATTCAGCAATCACAACAACCAACAACGACTAACAACGTACTATCAACTACACAACACACATTCACCACACACACACACAATAACAACACAACAGCCCACACACATCCCTACATCCATAAACACAATGACCTGATATGTGTCTAATGAGCCTTCAATGATAGCTTTGTCATTCCAACGTCTCCATTCTAGAATCCATATTCCTTCTCTTTCCTGAAACTTAATTGTATCCTCTGTTGTGCTAATTTATCGTATTGTTAGTTTTTTTTACCAGAACAACTAAACAAGACCTTCATTGTCCAATAACACAACCACAAAAAACACACAACCAACACTAACGACTCAAACAGCGTCATACTGGTATCCTTACACCTTTACATGTAACTGGAATCATTTCATTACAACACCCAACCAAGCACCTACTTCACTCCCCTTAGTCCACCTCATTCCACAATAATACATACACTGACATGTCACACATTCAATACCTGAACACAAACACAGCAAACAGAATTCTCTCTCTCTCTCTCTCTCTCTCTCTCTCTCTCTCTCTAAGCCCTGGACACGCTTTGCAGGGCATCATGGTTAATATTAAAGTTAGCTGATTTGCATGTGGTAGAGCCTCAGAAGACCCGCCTGCACGCTCCTCACCCTGTTCAGCCTCACTCAGCCCTTTGAACAGATAAAAACCCCAGAGGAATCATGTGAAACATTTTTACCAGTGGAAGTGATTTCAGAGTTGAGTTGCTGGAAAGACTGAGGCTAGAATGAGCAGCGCAGTCTCTATCAATCTGGCCTACACTCTCTCGCTCTCCCCTTTGCATAGCCTACACTCTCTCGCTCTCCCCTTTGCATAGCCTACACTCTCTCGCTCTCCCCTTTGCATATCCTACACTCTCTCACTCTCCCCTTTGCGTAGCCTACACTCTCTCGCTCTCCCCTTTGCATAGCCTACCTCTACTCTCTCTTGCTGTTCTCTCACTTACTCTAGTTTAGAGTGACATTTACACTCAATAGGTGACATTTTAACTCTGCCAAACTGCACAGATCTTTTTGAACAGCAGGAATGTAGTTGGCTTTGTGAGTATGTTGTGTTTTCCTTAGCATTGTCTTGAATTGAAGTTCTGTGACATTACTGTTCATCATTAATGTTTTGAAGAAACCCATCAGTTACTTTAACACTCCACACTGATAACTCCCTGAACATAACAGGTTAAAGGAACACACAATGGTTATTGTAACGTTCAAGTTGATTTTCCATTTGTAATACATACCTGTACATGGGATAACTGTGCACAAGGCCTCAGTTTAAGTAGATCTCTCCACTCTGGTACCTGGTATTCATCCTTCATCTTAGCCAATGAGATGTCATACCTGTATTGTCACACTGCATTCATCTCAACAAAGGTAATAGAGAGATGCTTTCTCTCTCTCTCTCTCTCTCTCTCTCTCTCTCTCTCTCTCTCTCTCTCTCTCTCTCTCTCTCTCTCGTCTCTCTCTCTCTCTCTCTCCGATGCTCACTCTCACTCTCTATCTCTATCTCTCTCTCTTTTTCTCAAAAGGCAGAAAGATGAAAGAAACTCAGCATGTATTCTGGCTCCAGACGTTAGAAATGGCTCAGACTTCTGACTGATGAATAAATAAACACACTCCTCTGTTTCCCCCCCTTTTCTCTAGGCCTCTTTCTCTAACTCCTTCTCCTTCTCCTTCTCCGTCTCCCTCTCTCACCCCTTCTCCCTCTCCCTCCCTCACCCCTTCTCCCTCTCCCTCTCTCACCCCTTCTCCCTCTCCCTTTCTCACCCCTTCTCCCTCTCCCTCTTATTCTGAGGCTGTATGATGCAAACCTCTCTCTCTCTCAGGGAAACAGATTACGTAGGGAATGGAGAAAGAGTGAAGTGTTTGTATTCATTATAAGAAATAATAACAGATCCTTATGTAAGTGGTACCTTGATGATACGTGTCAATTCAGAGATAGCATTATTCCTGATCTAGAACAACTCAAGAATAATTGTATCCCTTGTCAATGTTTTGTATGTTGGATAAACCATTCTTGTCCAAACACACACAGAAACACACAGACAGACACACACACACTCAAAATATACTGTATGCTTAGCACCTTACAATGGTGACTGGATTTTTTTTTAAACAGCACTGTTCTCCCCTAGTGCCTTTCATATATTCCTGAAAGATGTTTAAATGAGCCTGATGAAAAGAGGGGGATTTTCCTGTATTGAAAGCGGTAGTTAAATAACGAAATCATGCTGAGTCAGTGGGAATAAAAGTAGGCATATGGTTCTTTTTTCAGAGAAAGCTATTTCTCATTATTTGCTTAATTAAAAAAAAACTTCGAGCCAAGGTGAGCACAGAACAGATGCAAGGTTGTGGGACAATGTGAAGATGAGAGGAGCAGAGGAGGAGAGGAGCGAGTGAGGACTGATGGATAGAGCAGGATATAGAAAGACAAAGAGAAGGATCCAAAATGTGTTCATCGGATTACACTGGAATATAAGAGCACTGACAGGTTTTTACATGGTAATACCCAGACCAAGGTCAAATACAGAATGTCATAGTCAGACTGAGTTTTTTAATGAGAGTATGGAAACCCAGGAAGTAGTTTGAAATAGGTTTTAACTTGTGCAATGTAATGAAAAAGTATTATATTATACAGAACTTGGATGGGACGTTGATCCAGGATGATTAAAATATATATATTTTTTAGGTCCCATGTAGCTCGGTTGGTAGAGCATGGCACTTGCAATGCCAGGATTGTGGGTTTGATCCCCACGGGGGAATAGTACCAAGAAGTATGAAAATGTATGCACTCTCTACTTTAAAATGCTCTGGATAAGAGTGTCTGCTAAGTAACTCAKATGTCATTTAAACAGCTTATAGCTCCACTGTGTCTGGAACCATTACCAACATCAGTGAATGATGAAACCGTCCTACAGTCAGGACTTAGATCTGTGCTGGGATATGGGCCCCAGTGATGGTTTGGTTCAGCTTTGAGGCGACAGGAGATATTGGAAGAGAATGGAACATTTATTCATTTAGGATTATGATATAATACATCATCACAGATACCCAGAGGATGGAAAGGCATTTGCCATGGRTGTGGGTTGGGACTTGTGACAGTACAGCAGCTTTGGTCAGTATGGGAATATGGCTGCTCAAGTGTACTCCTGACAAGAGCACATTTGATAATGTGCAGTGCAGCTCAACAATCCCAATTCAAATCTATCATATATTAAAGTTAGCTAGCCCTTGTCGCTTCAACTGACGCAGTCTTACTCCAGATTGAGCCTTCCGTTCGCTCCCAGAGCCAGACATACAGTACGTATCTCCCTTCTAAGCAGTGGTGTAAAGTATTAAGTAAAACTACTTTAAAGTACTACTTAAGTATTTCTTGGGTGTATCTGTACTTTACTTTATTATTCATATTTTTGGCAACTTTTATTTTCACTTCACTACATTCCGAAAGAAAATAAAGTACTTTTTACTCCATACATTTTCCCTGACACCCAAAAGTACTCTTTACATTTTACAAATTGTCCAATTCACACACAAATCCCTGGTCATCGCTACTGCATCTGAACTGGCAGACTCACTAAACACAAATGCTTCGTTTGTAGATGATGTCTGAGTGTTGTAGTGTGCCCCTGGCTATCGTCAATAAAATAAAATAAATTAAATTGTGCCGTCTGGTTTAAGTTTAATGTAAGGAATTTGAGAATATTTATACTTTTACTTTTGAGTACATTTGCTAAGTACATTTTAGCAATTCCATTTACTTTTGATACTTAAGTATTTTAAAACCAAATACTTCTAAACTTTTACTCAAGTAGTACTTTACTGGGTGACTTTTACTTTTACTTTAGTCATTTTCTATTAAGGTATCTTAACTTTTACTCAAGTATGACAATACGGTACTTTTTCCACCACTGCTCTGAGCCTTCTGGGAAGACCAGTCTAGCATTATGATGGCTTGGCCCCCACTTCAGTAATTAGTGCGCTCACTGAATACAATGGTACAGTCAACGACTTATGAAGTGGGATTATGCATTGATGTGTGAGAGAACATAACCTAACACTGAACTATTGTTAGCTTCTATTAGTAGGTTGTATATTATAAAGGTAACAAAGGTAATTGAGTTGAGTTACCAAAAATCTTCCTACAAAATCTCATTCACATCGTAGTATAACAGTTGTCTCCTCTCCTCTCCTCTCCTCTCCTCTCCTCTCCTCTCCTTGGGAATTGTTCAACTGTTATGTTCCAGTGATGAGTGTTGTGTCTCATGTGTATTGGACCAGAACGTCAGCCTGAGTATTAGCAGTGATTGCAGTGTTCAGAAAGGAACACAAGTCCTGATCACTCATTAATGGGAACAATAAACAAAGTGTGGATTCTCTCCATTTACTGTCATTCTCCTGTTCTTTCCATTCACTGTCATTCTCCTGTTCTCTCCATTCACTGTCACTCTCCTGTTCTCTCCATTCACTGTCATTCTCCTGTTCTCTCCATTCACTGTCACTCTCCTGTTCTTTCCATTCACTGTCATTCTCCTGTTCTCTCCATTCACTGTCATTATCCTGTTCTCTCCATTCACTGTCATTCTCATGTTCTCTCCATTCACTGTCATTCTCCTGTTCTCTCCATTC
>NW_019943866.1:90761-99712 GCF_002910315.2 Salvelinus sp. IW2-2015
CTCCACTTGTTCTTTCCATTCACTGTCATTTCTTCGCTGTTGCTCACATTTTTTCCATTTTCATCTCACTGTCACTCTCCATGTTCTCTCATTCCACTGTCAACTTTCTCCTCTGTTTCTCTCATTCACTGTCCACTACTCCTTTCTCACTCCATTCCACTGTCATTATCCTGTTCTCCTCCATTCACATGTCACTTCTCATGTTCTCTCATTCACTGTCATTCTCCTGTTCTCTCCATTCACTGTCACTCTCCTGTTCTCTCCATTCACTGTCACTCTCCTGTTCTCTCCATTCACTGTCATTCTCCTGTTCTCTCCATTTAGTGTCATTCTCCTGTTCTCTCCATTTAGTGTCATTCTCCTGTTCTTTCCATTTAGTGTCATTCTCCTGTTCTCTCCATTCACTGTCATTCTCCTGTCACAAACCTCATTTGACTACTTATCTACATCAGCCATATTCCCCCCTCCTCCCATTGATGTGAGATGCTGTCTCATGCGTAGTGATCATGCTAAATTAGTAGAGGGGATGTGACATGTGACAAACCTCAAAGTTCCAGAATGGGATGAAAATGCAGCCATACCGGTCAGGGAGAAATCCAAACCAGTCTCATCTGAATGTAGAGGGAAATAAAAGCAGGGAAATAAAAGCAGGGAAATAAAAGCAGGGAAATAAAAGCAGGGAAATAAAAGCAGGGAAATAAAAGCAGGGAAATAAAAGCAGGGAAATATAAGCAGGGAAATATAAGCAGGGAAATAAAAGCAGGGGGAAAAAAGTAAAGCATGTGATATACCAGAAATTGTGTAATAGAATTATTGGTATACACAAATATTGTCATAAATACAGTTCATATGGGTTTTATACAATTTTTTTTAAATAAATAACCTCTAAACTATACGTAAACAGTCTGTAACGGCAGTCTATTTCTTCCTCGGACGAGGAGAGGCGAGAAGGATCGGAGGACCAATGTGCAGAGTGGTAAGTTTCCATGATATTTAATATACACGAAAACAAGACACGATACAAAATAACAAATTAACTAACCGTAACAGTCCCGTGTGGCTCAAACACTGACACAGGAAACAAACACTCACAAACCAAACGTGAAACCCCGGCTGCCTAAGTATGATTCTCAATCAGGGACAACGATTGACAGCTGCCTCTGATTGAGAATCATACCAGGCCGAACACAAAATCCCAACATAGAAAACACACATAGACAACCCACCCCAACTCACGCCCTGACCATACTAAATAAATACAAAACAAGGGGAAACAGGTCAGGAACGTGACACAGTCCATAAATGTCACATTTTAGTTTTCTTGGAAAGCTGTGAGTGCTAATGTGTAAWATCTTATTATCACAGCAATGGCAAACCATGGTTGACCAACTCCCTGACCACAAGGGCAAAATGTAMCCACCGTATGAAGGTTTCTGTCCGTTCCAGTATTCAAATTCCTAATTCTATTGTCTCACGACTCATACTCCAGCAATGCATCAGGCCAACTCCTAGTTCTCACGTCTGCATCCTTGCCGAAGGCTGCAATCAGAACAGTGCTCCGGGCGTTTAGCGCCATGGCTAACACCGTTCCTCCTTTGTCCCCTGGTGTCTCCAGCCCACAGACTGATTGTAGACACCTTGGGAGAGGAGAAGAGAGGAGGAAAAGGTCAAAGAAAGATTTAGAACTTTGCTCTTTTCTTTCCCAGACTCCCCTGTTACTACTAGGCTATAGCTGTGAGTACAAAAGACATTCAGGCTCATGGAGGAAAATGGAAGACCAGTAACAAAGGACAACTAGCATACTAGAAATTCTGAATTGACATTTTCAGAAGTTTTTGTGCCCAGCTAAATGAGTTTTGCTGTCATTTGTAAATAACAGTTACCCTCTATGCCTCTTGCCATTCTCCCCTGGAGACGACGAATAGGTTGATAGTTTGTTCCCAATAGCAAAGCCATGGCAATTTAGAGCAGTGAATGAAAAATAGGGTAACAGAGATAACAATGTGAAGAACTCTCGTCCCACGGCACTTCACTCATCTACCTGTTAATGGAAATACACACACACACGCACACGCACACGCGCACACACGCACARGCACGCACCACCAACCACCATCAGTCTYTCTTTCCCTGTAAATAACCTACATCTAACATCCACACCAAACAAACACCTGTAGCTCATATTTATCCGGAGTCAGATGCTTTTAGCACCACTGTGTGTATTGTGACTTTACCTGACATTGCAAAATTATACTTGACCATGTTAAATATTTGATCAAAGTTGTGCTGGCTGGCTGGCTGTCTTGAGTTTGATATAGTAACTGTAAGCCAATGGCTTGATAAAAGACTCCGATTGCAGCTCTCCTGCTGTATGTCAACTGAAGAGCTGTCATTTGCTTTTATTGGCCCTGTCCATTTTCCATTCATTTTAAATAAGGCTTTATTCACTTTGGGGCTGGGAAGTGTGTTTTATGTTGTCTCCACCTCTCTRCCATTCAGACACACGGCCTGGCCTGAGAACCTATTGCTCATGTWAACAGCCGACCGCTGACACTTATTTCCTAAACTAGTTTCAAGACTACTTCTACATTAGATGCAGTGCACTTGTTCCAGATATTGAAGAGACATTGTTCCCCAACACATTTATCAGGACTGGTAATCAATAGAGAGAGTCCACGAGTGAGGGTAGAGACCTCTAGAGTATTGAACGCAGGGGGAAAGGTGTCTGCCCTGCAGGTTCTTACACCCCTGTTACACTCCAACACAGGTTGTCATCTGGTCCTTAACATTCACTCACACTGTAGCTGGAGGTACTGGTCCAGACACAAAGACTCTGCATGCCAGAAGCTTAGACCCAATGGTTTGACAATAGCCACTGCTTCAGTTCGCGCGTGCGAGCAGACACACACACACACACACACACACACACACACACACCACACACAACACACACACACACACACACACACACACACACACACACACACACACACACACCACACACACACACACACACACACACACCAGCGCCATCTCACCTCAACCGTATAATGTATAATAATAAGGATATGCAGTGCTTGCATCTTAGTTGGCTTTGAACACAACACCATAATCACTCTGCCCATATGAATAAGGGAAACAGCAGCAGCACAAACTTTCCAAAAGTTCCCAAGTACATCGGGAGGATATTGTTTCAAGACTGGCACCTGGCTGGAATACAGTGCCAGCACAGGGAAGTCCCTGTAGACACAAGACTATATTCACAGTGTTCCAGGATGTTAAAAATACTTTGGGCTAGGAGCTTTGACACAAGACATTAAGGTTATCAGCTACCAAATTCATAGCAGATGTATTAGATTTTTTTGCACAAGGGTATAATAAAGCAATAAGGCCTGAGGTGGTGTGTATATGGCCAATATACCAGGGTTAAGGGCTGTTCTTAAGCACAAACGCAACGGGGAGTGCCTGGATGACAGCCCCAAGCCGTTCATTTATTGGCCATATTCCGCAAACCTGCTTGGGGCCTTATTGCTATTATAAACCGGATACCAATGTAATGTGAGCAGTAAAAATAAATGTTTTGTCAAACCTGATAAACACGGCTGTCAGCCAATCAGCATTCAGGGCTTCAAACCACACAGGTTATAATCAATTGTAATATCTGATCCCTAGATGATGGTGTGCTTGTGTGCTTGTGTGTTTGGAGTTATTTTTGGTTGCAAGCTGTCAATATGCACTCTGATTACCCAAATGTCTTTATTAACAGGGTTGCTTCATAATCATCTGTGGTTCCATTCATTAGAGACAGAGCAACAAGGCTGGTCTATAAATGATCAAGCCCAACATATAAATTATTCCACTGCCTGTTAGGCACACACACACACACACACACACACACAACCACACACACACCACACACACACCACACACACACACACACACACACACACACACACACACACACACACACACACACACACACACCACACCCACACACACACACACACAACACACACACACACACACATTTCTAAACCTGAGAAACTGGAAGCATCTCTCTGTGAGGGAAGTCTACCTGGTAGAGTTATTTTCTTCTAACAGTCCTAACCCATTCATCACGTTGTCTATGAGAGAGGGAGCTACTGCATTGGACTCGAATGAAAAAACATTCTGCTAAATTGTTAAAAAAAAACTAAAGAAGTGAAGCCCGGTGCCTTCCAGTTATAGTGTGAGTGAAATGTTGTGGACCAGTACCTCCAGCTATAGTGTGAGTGAATGTTGTGACCAGTACCCCAGCCTATAGTGTGAGTGAATGTTGCGTACCAGACTCCAGTTATAGTGTGGTGAATGTTGGGACCAGTACCTCAGCTAAGTGTGAGTGAATGTTGTGGACCAGTACCCTCAGTATGTGTGAGTGAATGTTGGACCAGTACTCCAGTATAGTGTGAGTGGATGTTGTGGACAGTACCTCCAGTTATAGTGTGAGTGAATGTTGGGACCAGTACCTCCACTTAAGTGTGATGATGTTGTGGACCAGTACCTCCAGCTACAGTGTGAGTGAATATTGTGACAGTACCCCAGCTATAGTGTGAGGAATCTGTGGACCAGTACTCCAGTTATAGTGTGAGTGAATGTGTGGACCAGTACCTCCAGCTACAGTGTGAGTGAATTGTGGACCAGTACCTCCAGTATAGTGTGAGTGAATCTGTGGACCAGTACCTCCAGTTATAGTGTGAGTGAATGTTGTGGACCAGTACTCCAGTTAGGTGAGTGAATGTTGGACAGTACTCCAGTTAAAGTGTGAGTGAATGTTGTGGACCAGTACCTCCAGTTATAGTGGAGTGAATGTTGTGACAGTACCTCAGCTAAGTGTGAGTAGTATTGTGACCAGTACTCCAGCTTAGTTGTGAGTGAATATTGTGGACAGTAACTTCCAGTTATATGTGAGTGATATGTGGACCTACCTCCAGCATAGTGTGGTGATATTGTGACCAGTACTCCAGTTAAGTGTGAGTGAATATTGTGGACAGTACCTCCAGCTACAGTGTGAGTGAATATGTGGACAGTACCTTCCAGCTACTAGTGTGAGTGAATGTAGGACAGTACCTCCAGCTATAGTGTGAGTGAATGTTGGACCAGTACCTCCAGTATTAGTTGTGAGTGAATGTTGTGGACCAGTACCTCCAGTTATAGGTGAGTGAATGTTGGACCAGTACCTCAGCTTATGATGTGAGTGAATGTTGGACCAGTACCTCCATTATAGTGTGAGTGAATGTTGTGGACCGTACCCAGTTAAGTGTGAGTGAAGTTGTGGACCAGTACCTCCAGTTAAGTGTGAGTGAATGTTTGGACCAGTACCTCCAGTTATAGTGTGAGTGAATGTTGGACCAGTACCTCCATTTAGTGTGAGTGAATGTTGGACCAGTACCTCCAGCTATAGTGTGAGTGAATGTTTAGGACAGTACCTCCAGTATAGGTGAGTGAATGTTGACCCAGTACCTCCGTTTATGATGAGTGAATGTTTAGGACCAGTACCTCCAGTTATAGTGTAGTGAATGTTAAGGACCAGTACCTCCAGTTAAGTGTGAGTGAATGTTGTGGACCAGTACCTCCAGTATATAGTGTGAGTGAATGTTAAGGGACAAGTACCTCCAGTTATAGTGTGAGTGAATGTGTGTGACCAGTACCTCCAGTTATAGTGTGTAGTGAATATTGTGGACCAGTACCTCCAGCTATAGTGTGAGTGAATATTGTGGACCAGTACCTCCAGCTACAGTGTGAGTGAATTTGTGGACCAGTACCGTCCAGTTATAGTGTGAGTGGAATATTGTGGACCAGTACCTCCAGCTATATGTGAGTGAATATTGTGGAGCAGTACCTCCAGCTACAGTGTGAGTGAATGTTGTGGACCAGTACCTCCAGCTATAGTGTGAGTGAATATTGTGGACAATACCTCCAGCCTATAGTGGAGTGGAATATGGGACCAGTACCTCCAGCATAGTGTGAGTGAATTATTGTGGACCAGTACCTCCAGCTATAGTGTGAGTGATGTAAGGGACCAGTACCTCCAGCTTACAGTGTGAGTGAATCTTGTGGACCAGTACCTCCATCTATAGTGTGAGTGAATCTGTGGACCAGTACTCCAGCTATAGTGTGAGTGAATCTGTGGACCAGTACCTCCAGCTATGTTGCGAGTGAATGTGGACCAGTACCTCCAGCTATAGTGTGAGTGAATCTGCTGGACCAGTCCTCCAGTATAGTGTGAGTAAAATGTTGTGACCAGTACCTCAGCTAAGTGTGAGTGAATCTGGGACCAGTACCTCCAGCTATAGTGGTGAGTGAATTATGTTGGACCAGTACCTCCAGCTATAGTGTGAGTGATATGTTGTGGACCAGTCCTCCAGCTATAGTGTGAGTGAATGTTGTGGACCAGTACCTCCAGTATTGTGTGAGTGAATGTTAAGGACCAGTACCTCCAGTATAGTGTGAGTGAATGGTTGTGGACAGTACCTCCAGTTATAGTGTGAGTAATGTTGTGGACACAGTACCTCCAGTATAGTGTGAGTGAATTTGTGGACCAGTACCTCCAGCTTATAGTGTGAGTGAATGTTGTGGACCAGTACCTCCAGTTTATAGTGTGAGTGAATGTTTAAGGACCAGATACCTCAGTTTACAGTGTGAGTGAATGTTTAAGGACCAGTACCTCCAGCTACAGTGTGAGTGAAATGTTAAGGACAGTACCTCCAGCTAAGTGTGGAGTGAATGTTAAGGGACCAGTACCTCCAGCTATAGTGTGAGTGAATGTAAGGACCAGTACCCAGCTCAGTGTGAGTGAATGTTGTGGACCAGTACCTCCAGTTATAGTGTGAGTGAATGTGTGGACCAGTACCTCCAGTTATAGTGTGAGTGAATGTTGTGGACCAGTACCTCCAGCTACAGTGTGAGTGAATTGTTAAGGACCAGTACCTCCAGCTACAGTGTGAGTGAATCTGTGGACCATACCTCCAGCTATAGTTGAGTGAATCTTGTGGACCAAGTACCTCCAGCTCAGTGTGAGTGAATCTGTGGAGCAGTACCTCCAGCTATAGTGTGAGTGAATATGTGACAGTACCTCCAGTATAGTGTGAGTGATGTTTGGACCAGTACCTCCAGCTATAGTGTGAGTGAATGTTGTGGACCAGTACCTCCAGTTAAGTGTGAGTGAATGTGACCAGTACTCCAGTGATAGTGTGGAGTAATGTGTGGACAGTACCTCCAGTTATAGTGTGAGTGAATGTTGGTGGACCAGTACCTCCAGTATAAGTGTGAGTGAATGTTTTGGGACCAGTACCTCCAGTTATAGTGTGCAGTGAATGTTGTGGACCAGTACCTCCAGTTATAGTGTGAGTGAATGCTTAATGTGGACCAGTACCTCCAGTTAATTGTGAGTGAATGTTAAGGACCAGTACCTCCAGTACAGTGTGAGTGAATGTTAAGGACCAGTACCTCCAGCTTACAGTGTGAGTGAATGTTAAGGACCATACTCCAGCTATTAGTGTGGAGTGAATTGTAAGGACCAGTACCTCCAGCTACATGTGAGTGAATGTTGTGGACCAGTACCTCCAGTTATAGTGTGAGTGAAATGTTGTGGACCATACCTCCAGTTATAGTTGTGAATTGAATGTTGTGGACCAGTACCTCCAGCTACAGTGTGAGTGAATGTTAAGGACCAGTACCTCCAGCTACAGTGTGAGTGAATCTGCTGGACCAGTACCTCCAGCTATAGCTGTGAGTGAATGTTGTGGACAGTACCTCCAGCTACAGTGTGAGTGAATCTGTGTGACCAGTACCTCCAGCTATAGTGCGAGTGAATGTTGTGACCAGTCCCTCCAGTTATAGTGTGAGTGAATGTTGTGGACCAGTACCGTCCAGTTATAGTGTGAGTGAATTTGTGGACCAGTACCTCCAGTTATAGTGTGAGTGAATGTTAAGGACAGTACCTCCAGTTATAGTGTGGTGAATGTTGTGGACCAGTACCTCCAGTTATAGTGTGAGTGAATGTTGTGGACCAGTACCTCCAGTTTATAGTGGGTGAATGTTGTGACCAGTACCTTCAGCTACAGTTGATGATATGTTAAGGACCAGTACTCCAGCTACAGTGTGAGTGAATCTGTGGGACCAGTACTCCAGCGTATAGTGTGAGTGAATGTTGTGGACCAGTACCTCCAGCTACAGTGAGGGAATCTGTGGACCAGTACCTCCAGCTATAGTGCGAGTGAATGTTGTGGACCAGTCCCTCCAGTTATAGTTGATGAATGTTGTGGACCAGTACCTACCAGTTATAGTGTGAGTGGAATGTTGTGACCAGTACCTCCAGTTTAGTGTGAGTGAATGTTGTGGACCAGTACCTCCAGTTATAGTGTGAGTGAATGTTGTGGACAGACCTCCGTTATAGTGTGATGCATGTTGTGACCAGTACCTCCAGCTACAGTGTGAGTGAATGTTGTGGACCAGTACCTCCATCTACAGTGTGAGTGAATGTTGTGGACCAGTACCTCCAGTTTATAGTGTGAGTGAATGTTGTGGACCAGTACCTCCAGTTATAGTGTGAGTGAATGTTGTGACCAGTACCTCCAGTTATAGTGTGAGTGAATGTTGTGGACCAGTACCTCCAGTTTATAGTGTGAGTGAATGTTAAGACCAGTACTCCAGCACCAGTGTGAGTGAACTGTTTGGACCCAGTACCTCACAGATTCTAGTGTGATTGTGAATGTTGTGGACCAGTACCTCCAGTTATAGTGTGAGTGAATTTGTGGACCAAGTACCTCCAGTTTATAGTGTGAGTGAATGTTAAGGACCAGTAACTCCAGGCTACAGGTGTGAGTGAATGTTAAGACCAGGTTACTCGCTACAGTGTGGAGTGAAGTGTGGACCAGTACCCTCAGTTATAGTTGAGTGAATGTTAAGGACCA
>NW_019943866.1:100322-107196 GCF_002910315.2 Salvelinus sp. IW2-2015
AAGAGAGATAGCGCAGTTGGAGGCCACGGAAGGAGTGTTGTATGGCATTGAAGCTCGTTTGGAGGTTAGTTAACACAGTCTCCAAAGAAGGGCCAGATGTATAACAGAATGGTGTTGTCTGCGTAGAGGTGGATCAGGGAATCACCAGCAACAAGAGCGACATCGTTGATATACACAGAGAAAAGAGTCGGCCCGAGAATTGAACCCTGTGGTACCCCGATAGAGACTACCAGAGGTCCGTACGATTTTACCCACTGAACTCTGTCTGAGAAGTAGTTGGTGAACCAGGCGAGGCAGTCATTTGAGAAACCAAGGCTGTTGAGTCTGCCGATAAGGATACTGTCACGTTCCTGACCTATTTTTATGTTATTTTGATTATGTTTAGTTGGTCAGGGCGTGAGTTGGGGTGGGCATTGTATGTTTGGTGTGTTTTGTTTAGTCTATGGGTGTTGTATTGTGTATGGGATAGATAATTGTGAGGTTGTCTAGTTATGTCTATGGCTGCCTAGATTGGGTCTCAATCAGAGACAGCTGTCATTCATTTGTCTCTGATTGGGAGCCATATTTAAGGTAGCCATAGGCAGTAGGCTTTTGTGGGTAGTTGTCTTGTTTAACGTTTGTTGCTTGTCTGTGCACTTGCGTTATTTAGCTTCACGATCATTTGTTGTTTTGTATAGTTTGTGTAAGTGTTTCGTGTTCTATCTTCTTCATTTATTAAAAGAAGATGGCTTATTTTCCTCATGCTGCGTTTTGGTCCGAATCTCTTCCACACGATCGTGACAGAACTACCCACCACAACAGGATCAAGCAGCGTGAGGCGGAACCAACAACAGCGGCAAAGTAAACAGGACTCATGGACATGGGAGGATGTTTTGGACGGTAAAGGTTGCTACACATGGGAGGAGATCCTGGCTGGAAGGGATCGCCTCCCATGGGAACAGCTGGAGGCACTGAGGAGAGCAGAGGCTACCGGAGTGAAGAACCGGAGTTATGAGGGGACGCGTCTTGCACGGAAGCCTGAAAAGCCCGTGAGTAACACCCAAATTTCTTGGGGGGGGCTAAAGGGGAGTGTGGCGAAGCCGGGTTGGATACCTGAGCCAACTCCCGCGGCTTGCCGTGGAGTGAGAGAGCGTCGTACTGGTCAGAACACGTGTTATGCGGTAAAGCGCACGGTGTCCCCAGTACGCGTGCTTAGCCCAGTGCGGGCTATTCCACCTTGCCGCACTGGGAGGGCTAGGTTGGGCATCGAGCCGAGTGCCATGAAGCCGGCCCAACGTATCTGGCCTCCAGTACGTCTCCTCGGGCCGGTGTACATGGCACCAGCCTTACAGGTGGTGTCCCGGTTCGCCTGCATAGCCCAGTGCGGGCTATTCCCCTCGCCGCACTGGCAGGGCTACGGGGACCATTCAACCTGGTAAGGTTGGGGAGGCTCGGTGCTCAAGAGACGTGTCCTCTTCACGGTCCGGTATATCCGGCGCCACCTTCCCACCCAGCTCAGTACCACAGTGCCTACACCACGCACCAGGCTTCCAGTGCATCTCCAGGCCCTGTTCCTCCTCCACGCACTCTCCCTATGGTGGCGTGCTCCAGCCCAGTGCCTCCAGTTCCGGCACCACGCACCAAGCCTCCTGTGCGTCTCCAGAGCCCTGTACGCACTGTTCCTTTTCCCCGACCTCGCCCTGAGGTGCGTGCCCTCAGCCCGGTACCTCCAGTTCCGGTACCACGCACCAGGCCTAGAGTGCGCCACGAGAGTCCAGTGTGCCCTGTTGTTGTTCCCCGCACTAGCCTGAAGGTGCGTGTCCTTAGCCTGGTACCTCCAGTTCCGGTACCCGCACCAGGCCTACAGTGCGTCTAAGCCGGCCAGAGTCTGCCGTCTGCCCAGCGGCGCCTGAACTGCCCGTCTGCCCAGCGGCGCCTGAACTGCCCGTTGCCCAGCGGCGCCTGAACTGCCCGTCTGCCCAGCGGCGCCTGAACTGCCCGTCTGCCCAGCGGCGCCTGAACTGCCGTGCTCCAGCGGCGTCTGAACTGCCGTCTGCCATACGCCGTCTGAACTGTCCGTCTGCCATGAGCCTGCAAAGCCGCCCGTCTGCCATGAGCCTGCAAAGCCGCCCGTCTGCCATGAGCTACAGAGCCGTCGCCAGACAGGAGCCGCTAGAGCCGTCGCCAGACAGGAGCCGCTAGAGCCTTCCGCCAGACCGGATCAGCCAGAGCCTCCGCCAGACCGGATCAGCCAGAAGCCTTCCGCCAGACCGGATCAGCCAGAGCCTTCAGCCAGCCATGACCAGCCAGAGCCGTCAGCCAGCCATGACCAGCCAGAGCCGTCAGCCAGCCATGACCAGCCAGAGCCAGCCAGCCAGGATCCGCCAGCCAGTCCGGAGTTGCCGTCCCTCAGTCCGGAGCTGCCGTCCTCAGCCCGGAGCTGCCGTCCTCAGCCCGGAGCTGCCGTCCCTCAGTCCGGAGCTGCCGTCCCTCAGTCCGGAGCTGCCGTCCCTCAGTCCGGAGCTGCCCCTTATCCTGGTGCTGCCCCTTATCCCGATGCTGCCCCTTCAGTTAGGTGGGTTTAGTTGGAGGGTGGTCATTGGGGGGGGATACGGAAGCGGGGAGTGACTATGGTGGTGTGGGGACAGCGTCCAGAGCCGGAGCCACCACCGTGGACAGATGCCCACCCAGACCCTCCCTAGACTTTTGTGGTGCGTTCGGAGTACGCACCTTGAGGGGGGGTTATGTCACGTTCCTGACCTATTTTTATGTTATTTTGATTATGTTAGTTGGTCAGGCGTGAGTTGGGGTGGGCATTGTATGTTGTGTGTGTTTTGTTTAGTCTATGGGTGTTGTATTGTGTATGGGATAGATAATTGTGAGGTTGTCTAGTTATGTCTATGGCTGCCTAGATTGGGTCTCAATCAGAGACAGCTGTCATTCATTTGTCTCTGATTGGGAGCCATATTTAAGGTAGCCATAGGCAGTAGGCTTTTGTGGGTAGTTGTCTTGTTTAACGTTTGTTGCTTGTCTGTGCACTTGCGTTATTTAGCTTCACGATCATTGTTTGTTTTGTATACTTTTGTGTAAGTGTTTCGTGTTCTATCTTCTTCATTTATTAAAAGAAGATGGCTTATTTTCCTCATGCTGCGTTTTGGTCCGAATCTTCTCCAACGATCGTGACAGATACGGTGAATGACAGAATCAAAAGCCTTGGCCAGGTCAATGAAGACGGCTGCACAGTACTTGTCTTTTTATCGAGGGCGTTATGATATCGTTTAGTACCTTGAGCGTGCCTGAGGTGCACCCGTGACCAGCTCGGAAACCGGATTGCACAGCGAAGGTACGGTGGGAATCGAAATGGTCAGTGATCTGTTTATTAACTTGGCTTTCGAAGACTTTACAAAGGCAGGGCGATACGAAAGAGAGGTTGAACAGACTAGTAATAGGGTTGCATTAATGGCGGCGGATAATTTTAGAAGGAGAGGGTCCAGATTGTCTAGCCCAGCTGTTTTGTACAGGTCCAGGTTTTGCAGCTCTTTCAGAACATCGCTATCTAGATTTGGGTGAAGGTGAAGCTGGGGAGGCTTGGGCAAGTAGCTGCGGGGGGTGCGGGCTGTTGGCCGTGGTTGGGGTAGCCAGGAGGAAAGCATGGCCAGCCATAGAGAAATGCTTATTGAAATTCTCGATTATCATGGATTTATCGGTGGTGACAGTGTTACCTAGCCTCAGTGCAGTGGGCAGCTGGAGGAGGTGCTCTTATTCTCCATGGACTTTACAGTGTTCCAATACTTTTTGGAGTTAGAGCTACAGGATGCACATTTCTGTTTGAAAAAAGCTAGCCTTTGCTTTCCTGACTGACTGCGTGTATTGGTTCCTGATTTCCCTGAAAAGTTGCATAACGGGGGACTATTCGATGCTAGTGCAGTCCGGTCGGGTCAGTCAGGTCTGGAGTGAACAAAGAGCTATATCGTTCTTAGTTCTACATTTTTTGAAAGGGGCATGCTTATTTAAGATGGTGAGGAAATTACTTTTAAAGAACGACCAGGCATCCTCGACTGACGGGATGAGGTCAATATCCATTCAGGATACCCGAGCCAGGTCGATTAGAAAGGCCTGCTCGCAGATGTGTTTAGGGAGTGTTTGACAGTGATGAGGGGTGGTCGTTTGACCGAACCCATAGCGGATGCAGGCAATGAGGCAGTGATCGCTGAGATCTTGATTGAAAACAGCAGAGGTGTATTTGGAGGGCAAGTTGGTCAGGATAATATCTATGAGGGTGCCCGTGTTTACAGATTTAGGGTTGTACCTGATGGGTTCCTTGATAATTTGTGTGAGATTGAGGGCATCTAGCTAAGATTGTAGGACTGCCGGGGTGTTAAGCATATCCCAATTTAGGTCACCTAGCAGAACGAACTCTGAAGATAGATGGGGTGCAATCGTTTCACATATGGTGTCCAGAGCACAGCTGGGAACTGAGGGGGGTCTATAACAGGCGGCACCAGTGAGATACTTATTTCTGGGAGATTCATTTTTTAAATTAGAAGCTCGAACTGTTTGGGCATAGACCTGGAAAGTATGACAGAACTCTGCAGGCTATCTCTGCAGAAGATTGCAACTCCCCCCTTTGGCAGTTCTATCTTGATGGAAAATGTTGTAGTTGGGGGGACATCTCAGAATTTTTGGTGGCCTTCCTGAGCCAAGATTCAGACACGGCAAGGACATCAGGGTTGGCGGAGTGTGCTAAAGCAGTGAGTAAAACAAACTTACGGGCGGAGGAGGCTTCTAACCTCCACATCACCCGAGGAACAGAGGAGGAGTAGGATGAAGGTATGGCTAAAGGCTATCAAAACTGGTCATCTAGTGCGTTGGGGACAGTGAATAAAAGGAGCAGATTTCTGGGCGTGGTAGAATAGATTCAGGGCATAATGTACAGACAGAGGTATGGYGGGGTGCGGGTACAGTGGAGGTAAACCCAGGCACCGAGTGATGATAAGAGAGGTAGCATCTCTGGAYGAGCTAGTTATGCTCGGTGAGGTCGTCACATGTGTGGGAGGTGGGACAAAGGAGGTTTCTTGAGGCATGTTGAGTGGGACTATCGGCTCCGCAGTAAACTAAGACAATAATAACTATCCAAAACAACAGTGTACAAGGCATATTGACATTTGAGAGAGACATAAAGCGAGGCATAAAGCAATCACAGGTGTTGATTGGGAGAGCTAGCTAAGGCAAAAACAGGTAATAAAACAACAGCTAATCAGCTAAGACAACAACAACAGGTACAATGGCGATGAATGGGCAGAGAGGGTCGGTTAACTACACACAGGGCCTGAGTTGGGGCCGGAAGATAAACGAAAATAAACAAAATGGAGTACCGTGATTAATGAACAGTCCAGCAGGCATCAGCTATGTAGCCAAGTGATCATAGGGTCCAGTGAACAGCAATAGATGAAACAGGGAAGCCGCGGGGTAGTCGTTACTACACTTCAAGTGTTCCTCTGAATGTGAGTTTGCATCCTGAATCGGCTGTACAGGCATGGAACCAGCATTACACTGATTCTAGCAGCCAGGCAGTGTTTCTGTACAGGCATGGAACCAGCATTACACTGATTCTAGCAGCCAGGCAGTGTTTCTGTACAGGCATGGAAGCAGCATTACACTGATTCTAGCAGCCAGGCAGTGTTTCTCTACAGGCATGGAAAATAAAAAATTCCCTGTCTTAGGTCAGTTAGGATCACCACTTTATTTTAAGAATGTGAAATGTTAGAATAATAGTAGAGAGAATGAATTATTTCAGCTTTGATTTATTTCATCACATTCCCAGTGGGTCAGAAGTTTACATACACTCAATTAGTATTTGGTAGCATTGCCTTTAAATTTCTTAACTTTTGGGTAGCCTTCCACAAGCTCGCCACAATAAGTTGGGAGAATCCTCCTGACAGAGCTGGTGTAACTGAATCAGGTTTGTAGGCCTCCTTGCTCACACATGCTTTTTCAGTTCTGCACACACATTTTCAATAGGATTGAGGTCAGGGCTTTGTGATGGCCACTCCAATACCTTGACTTTGTTGTCCTTAAGCCATTTTTCCACAACTTTGGAAGTGTGCTGGGGGTCATTGTCCATTTGGAAGACCCATTTGCGAAAAAGCTTAAACTTCCTGACTGATGTCTTGAGATTTTGCTTCAATATATCCACATGATTTCCCTCCCTTATGATGCCTCAATTTTGTGAAGTGCACCAGTCCCTTCTGCAGCAAAGCACACCTACAACATGATGCTGTCACCCACGTGCTTCACGGTTGGGATGGTGTTCTTTGGCTTGCAAGCCTCCCCCTTTTTCCTCCGAACATAACGACGGTCAAGGCCAAACAGTTCTATTTTTGTTTCATCAGACCAGAGGACATTTCTCCAAAAAGTACGATCTTTGTCCYCACGTGCAGTTGCAAACCGTAGTCTGGCTTTTTTTATGGCGGTTGTGGAGCAGTGACTTCTTTCTTGCTGAGTGGTCTTTTAGGTTATGTCTATATAGGACTCGTTTTACTGTGGACATAGATACTTTTGTACCTGTATCCTCCAGCATCTTCACAAGGTCCTTTGTGGTTGTTCTGTGATTGATTTGCTCTTTTCACACCAAAGTACGTTCAGAATGCTTCTCCTTCCTGAGCGGAATGATGGCTGCGTGGTCCCATGGTGTTTATACTTGCGTACTATTGTTTGTACAGATAAGATAAAGTGGTACCTTCAGGCGTATGGAAATTGCTCCCAAGGATGAACCAGACGTGTGGAGTCTACAAATCTTTTTCTGAGGTCTTGGCTGATTTCCTTCGATTTTCCATGATGTCAAGTGAAGAGGCACTGAGTTTTGGTAGGCCTTGAAATACATCCACAGGTACAC
>NW_019943867.1:0-32219 GCF_002910315.2 Salvelinus sp. IW2-2015
AGCAGCGTTGCAGTTCTTGACACAAACCGGTGCGCCTGGCACCTACTACCATACCCTGTTCATTTGTCTTGTCCATTCCCCTCTTTAATGTCCCATATACACAATTTATGTCTCAAGGCTTAAAAATCCTCCTTTAACCTGTCTCCTCCCCTTCATCTACACTGATTGAAGTGGATTTAACAAGTGACATCAATAAGGGATCATAAGTTTTACCTGGTCAGTCTGTGTCATGGGAAGAGCTTCTTAATGTTTTGTACACTCAGTGTATAACCTACCCTGTCCACTTTATCAGCACAATGTAGTCTATAGAGAATGGGCCAAAAACCAGGTTGGGCAAGTATGCCATTTATTGCAGTTTGTGTGACAAAACCATCCATAGAATTGAAAATGCTATGGAAACATTAAAACTTCTGTTTTATTTTATTCTGTACATGAAAACTTAAGTGCAAAAGTGTTATGTGCATGGTCACGCACAACATTTTATCCGCTACAAAGTCAGTTTGATGAAAGCACGTCTGCTGGGAAAAATGCATATAATGTTTCTGTGCGGACTTTTGAATATCTGCATTAAAATCTGTTGTCAACTGGATGCAAACCTAACCACAGTAGCAAACAAGCAGTGGAAAACAACTCCTTAAAACTCAAAAGTTTCATGAAAAGTGGAGAAAAAAATTCTCAAAGTGAAATGCTTGCTTTGACAGGGCGAGTTTTTCTTAAAACAGGCTTATTCTCCACGCAGCTCTTCTTGGTAGCTATTCTCGTAGATCGTCTGAGACCAATGACCATATGTGACTCTCCAACTATGGTAGGTGTATTTTCAGCTTTAATTCGGACATGAGAAGGCTGTTGGGTAATTGTTTCTCCACCATTCCTTTTTGTCTTGGGTGCCTTCTTGGGAGCTTTTGCTTGGCTTGGGGCGACTTGCAATGCCTCCTGGGGACCTGTGTCTTCCTCTTTTTCTGTGTCTTTCAAAGTGTCCATCTCGCCTTGAATGGCTAGCAAAGACTCCTGTGAAGTTACAAGGAACTGGCTCATGGAATCTCTTTTGAGGAAGTACAAATATTTTTCAATGCGACTGAAAATTCCCAACACCCCAGACACCACAAGGTCAGACACAGAGCTCATTACATTACATACAGACTTACCTCTGCCACAGCCAGTTGGGATTTGAGCTCTGATAGTTCCTTCATCAGATGCTTGATGTTTGCCTTAAAGATGAAGCAGTGCTCATCAGTTATACATGTCCAGAAAGAACTGGCCCATGACCGTACAGTACTNACCCCAGACACCACAAGTCAGACACAGAGCTCATTACATTACATACAGACTTACCTCTGCCACAGCCAGTTGGATTTGAGCTCTGATAGTCCTTCATCAGATGCTATGTTTGCCTTAAAGATGAAGCAGTGCTCATCAGTATACATGTCCAGAAAGAACTGGCCCATGACCGCTACAGTACTGTTGGTGATTCATTGTTTAACTAAACACTACATGGTGACAAGTGTTGAACAAATAGCACCTTTTTCGTGAGGATGCTCTGTTTCAGATTCTCAATCTCTGCTGTCTTTGCTCCGCTCTCTCTCTGAAATTAGAAACAATATATAAATATAAAGCCAGACTCCTGTTTCTGTAAACATCAACAAACTGCACACTGGCCATGTCTTCATGGGTCATATTCATTAAGGCACACTGTAGCAAAACGTTTTGCATCAGAAACAAAACGAATGCTTCTTATTGTATGTCCCTGCCTGTTTTCCTGCCCCTTTTCCAGTAAATGTTCATCCATTTGGTGCCTAATAAATATGATCCTGGCCACTGCAGTAACATGAAGTGAGATAGCTACTACCTGAGCTCCAGGGCTCTGGCCACTCTGTCCTCTAGCGAGTGATCTCAGCCTGTTCTCCTCTACAGCTTGCTGGACATCAGCAGTCTTTATCTGGGCCAGGAGGACTTGGAATCCAGGGCCTCTACCGCGTTGAGCTCACTTCCTCGAAGGAACACTTGCCATTTGAACAGTCTGCTCACAGGACAGGATCTGAAACGTGATGTCCAACAGAACATATTTCAGAGAATGCATCGACATATCCACAAACATTACGAATATGTGTATGTGAAAATTATGAATATATAAACATTTGTATAGATTAATGATAAAATATAGCTGTGTTAACTCAAGTCATAACTTCAGAGTTGGCAACATGACATTCAGCATAGGACAGTATCTCGTATGTTGTGAACATTTAAAGGAGAAAATCCCTAACTGAATAACCTTCAGTGTAGTTATCACAAAACTACCACTAACAGATTCCCATCATCATCATCATCATAAAGGGAAAATACAAATGTAACAAATACATAACGCAAACAATGCTGTAATGTTATTAGAGGAGATATGCATGTTTCAAATGATTAGTCACGGATATAAAAGCGCTCCGCACTCTCATCATATTTAACAGTTGGAGAAATGTCAGAGTGAGACAGGGAAGCAACAGTAGCAAAGTCCTGAAAACATGGAGGGACACCTAAAACAGCATTAACTATCATTTGCTGATGTGGGTGGGAGACAGCAGTAAGATGAGCGCGTCTGTTAGCTAGCAGGACTAATGTTTTTTTATTATTATTATTAATATATATATAATAAATAAAAACATTGGTATGACCACTAGGTAGCAATGCAGTTCAGTCTACCTCACACACACAGGGTCATACGATGGACCATATCTGAGTTTTCTTAGCGTATAAACACAACGCAGTTTAAAAGTTAAGAACAATTGTACATTTGTCACATCTCTAGTAGCTACAGTACTGTACAGTAACACGTGGCCTCACCTCATCAAGGTCAGTTTGGATCTTCTCTCTGGAGGCCAAGGACAGATCCCTGGCCAGCATCTGGTTCCTCCGCTGCCTCAGTAACTCATCCAGCTCTCTCTGCATAGGAAACACAATGACAGCCTTGAACATAACATCATTCAACTGTATCAAGTAGGCCTAATGGGGTGTAGTCAAGGAACCAAATGGAACCAAACCTACTAATTTGTCCAATAAAAACACGTTTTCATTGCAAAACATTTTTAGTTGCAAACCTGAACCAAACTGGAGAAAACGCAAACGGAACGAAACTACCTTAAATTCGTGGCAAAACATTTTGCTGCAAAAAGGTTTTGCTATGTGTGCGAAAAAGAACACCCAGGTGATTGAGGAATATTGACAATAGCTTTAAATGTGTGATCAAAGCAGCACAAAATGGCTGCGTAATTTCACAATTTGAGGTACCATGAGCATCAGTCATTAAAAATAATCAAGTGGGTGTTTTCACCATCAGATATATGGATTTTCACCTGTAAGGCGTTGATCTGCCTCTCCTGCCTGGCTCTCTTCAGGATACAAGGTCTGCCGGTAACCTCATAGCCCTGCATGCCTCTATCAATGAGTAGGGTCCTCTTCCAGCACACTGCCTGAACAGATGAACATGTACATTGATAACATTTGGTGATGTTGCTAATAATAATTTTTCTTTACAAGCTTCTGCACCACATAAACCAAAGCATTAACATTCAGATGTATAGACCTACAGTAGGATCATGTACATAGAACAATATTAAAATGGATAAGAATTGGAACTTTAATGAAATGTGTGTTCAGAGGACACAGGGGCACTGCCCCTGGATCTGTCCTGTTAATTAATATATATAGTGAAGTCGGAAGTTTACATACACCTTAACCAATACATTTAAACTCAGTTTTCACAATTCCTGACATTTAATCCTAGTAAAAAATTCCCTGCTTAGGTCAATTAGGATCACCACTTTATTTTAAGAATGTGAAATGTCAGAATAATAGAGAGAATGATTTATTTCAGCTTTTATTTTTTCATCACATTCCAGTGGGTCAGAAGTTACATACACTCAATTAGTATTTGTAGCATTGCCTTTAAATTGTTTCACTTGGGTCAACGTTTTGGTAGCCTTCCACAATAAGTTGAGAATTTTGGCACATTCCTCTGACAGAAGCTGTGTTAACTGAGTCAGTTTGAAGGCCTCCTTGCTCGCACACACTTTTTCAGTTCTGCCCACAAATTTCTATAGGAATAGGTCAGGCTTTGCGATGGCCACTCCAATACCTTGACTTTTGTGCCTTTAGCCATTTTGCACACACTTTGGAAGTATGCTTGGATCATTGTCCATTTGAAGACCCAATTGCGACCAAGCTTTAACTTCCTGACGGATGTCTTGGGTGTTGCTTTCAATATATTTTCACATAATTTTCATTCCTCATGATATTTTGTGAAGTGCACCAGTCCCTCCTGCAGCAAAGCACCCCCACAACATGATGCTCCACCCCCGTGCTCATGGTTGGGATGGTGTTCTTCGGCTTGCAAGAGGATCCCCCTTTTCCTCCAAACATAGCGATGGTGGTTATGGCCAAACGTACTATTTTTGTTTCATTAGACCAGAGGACATTTCTCCAAAAAGTACGATCTTTGTCCCCATATGCAGTTGCAAACCATAGTATGCTTTTTTATGGCGGTTTTGGAGCAGTGGCATCTTCCTTGCTGAGCGCCTTTCAGGTTATTTCGATATGAGACGCTTTCACTGTTGGATATAGACACTTTTGTACCTGTTTCCTCCAGCATCTTCACAAGGTCCTTTGCTGTTGTTCTGGGATTGATTTGCACTTTTCACACAAATACGTTCATCTCTAGGAGACATAACACGTCTCCTTCCTGAGCGTATGATGGTCTGGTCCCATGGTGTTAATACTTGGTACTATTGTTTGTACAGATGAACATGGTACCTTCAGGTTTGGAAATTGCTCCCAAGGATGAACCAACTTGTGGAGGTCTACAATTTCTCAAGTCTTGGCTGATTTCTTTGATTTCCCATGATGTCAAGCAAAGAGGAACTGAGTTTGAAGGTAGGCCTTGAAATAAATGGAGTGTACCTTGGATGTAACTCAAATTATGTCAATTAACCTACCAGATGCTTCTAAAGCCATGACATTTTCTGCAATTTTCCAAGCTCTTTAAAAGCACAGTCAACTTAGTGTATGTAAACTTCTGACCCACTGGAATTGTGATACAGTGAATTATAAGTGAAATAATCTGTCTGTAAACAATTGTGGAAAAATTATTTGTGTCATGCACAAAGTAGATGTCCAACGACTTGCCAAAACTATAGTTTGTTAACAAGAAATGTGTGGAATGGTTGAAAAATGAGTTTTAATAACTCCAACATAGTGTATGTAAACGTTCAGACTTCAACTGATATATATTGTCGTTTCTCTGAAATACTACGAGCCACCTAGCAATTTTATGAAGTTGATTTTGGCTAGCCCAGATAGGGTCTCAATCTCCCAACCTCATAACTAGCTACCAAGAAGCCATTTCAGGCTACTAATCAAGTAGAGTAGCTAGCTTGTCTAACCATCTTAGCATTTCACGGTAGTCTAAACACGTTGTATTCAGCACATATGACAACTACAGAAATATTGGCATGCCTGCTGCAAGGTTGGTAGACTTTAGGAAAGAGAGCAATTACTAAATGAACTGAATAAGACTCACATCCTTTCAATCTTTTACCCAGATATTAGCAAAAAAATTACCACCAGTCAGGAGGATACAGACAGCTCAAGAGGTATGGTTACATATGCAGAAAAATATACATTTGTACATGAATTAAGCATAATGATTATGGCTCTAATTGCAGAAAAAGCAATTTCAGGCTAAATTATCCCACTTGCACCCAACCACCCTCCAATCCTCACATACTTTGTGGCCCCTCAGATTTTGGGGGTGCACGACACCCCTGTGTGTGTTATGTTTGTCACCTCAGACATATCAAATCACATATTGGTGCAAATATACAGCTATAGGATTGTGAACAATATGAAAACACCCACGTGTGCTTGAAGTGATGCGAGACCGTCGACATGTTTCTGTTTCTGCAGGCTCGATTGTGTAAAGTCCATGGTCATATTTAGCACGGGAGACAAGGGTTCTTGCCCAGCGGAGTTTCAATCTGGATGGAAAGACAAAATTGTAAGGATAGAAATTAATCAGTTGGCTAGGCCAACCCTCCACAATATATTGGCTCAAGTTGCCTACAAACTACAGTGCCTTCAAAAGTATTCACACCCCTTGATTTACAGTTTGTGTGATCAAATTTGGATAAAATAAAAAAATTGACGTTTTGTCAACCTGACACAAAATACTCATGTCAAAGTGGAAGAAATTCAAACATTTGTAGAAAATGTACAACAAATAAAAACAATAATATAGATCTTGATTAGATAAGTATTAAAACCAGAGTCGATACGTTAAAATCACCTTTGGCACAATTACACCTGTGAGTCTTTCTGGATGAGCTTTCCACTCCTGGATTGTTCTACATTTGCCCATTACTCTTTTCAAATTCTTCAAGCTCTGTGAAATGGGTTGTTGATCATTGCTAGACAACCATTTTCAGGTCTTGCAATAGATTCAAGCAGATTTAAGTCAAAACTAACTCGGTCACTCAGGAACATTCACTCTTCTTGGTAAGCAACTCGTGTAGATTTGGCATTGTGTTTTAGGTTACAGTCCTGCTGAAAGATGAATTCATCTCCCAAGTCTGGTGGAAAGCAGACAATCAGGTTTTCCAATAGGATTTTGCCTGTATCTACCTGCGTTCCATTTTTTTTTTATCCAGAAAAACTCCCCAGTCCTTAACGATTAACAAGCATACCCATAACCTGATGTAGTCACCACTATGCTTGAAAATATGGAGAGTGGTACTCAGTAATGTGTTGTATTGGATTTGCCCCACCCTGAAGAAGGCACAGTGATGCCGAAACGTTTGTGGTTTTTTACCTAAAATTACTGGGAGGTTATACAAACRGAGTGTGCGACTCTTTGTTTTTATAGCTTACAGTTTATTCTCCCTTAGTCAGCACATTTACACTAAATMATTTTTTCTGGGTGTGCGCCAGCTCATATTTTTTATAGGATTTGCCCCAAACATAACACTTTGTATTCAGGACAAAGAGTTAAATTGCTTTGCCACATTTTTTTGCAGTATTACTGTAGTCACTTGTTGCAAACAGGATGCATGTTTAGGAATATTTGTATTCTGTGCAGGCTTCCTTCTTTTCACTTTGGTTACTATTGTGGAGTAATTACAATGTTGTTGATCCAGCCTCAGTTCTATCACAGCCATTCAACTCAAACTGTTTAAATGTAGCCTTTGATATCATGGTGAAATCCTTGAGCAGTTTCCTTCCTCTCCGGCAAGTGAGTTAGGAAGGACGCCTGTACCCTTGTAGTGACTGGGTGTATTGACGCACCATCCAAAGTGTAATTAATAACTTCACCATACTCAAAGGGATATTCAATGTCTACTTTTTACATGTTTAACCCATTTACCAATAGGTATCTTTTGTGAGGCATTGGAAAACCTTTCTGGCCTTTGTGGTAGAATCTGTGTTTGAAATTCACTTCTCGGCTGAGGGACATTACAGATACAGTAATTGTATGTGTGGGTTAGAAATTAGGTAGTCATTGAAAAATCATGTTAAACACTTATTGCACAGAGTCCATGCAACTTTATGTGACTTAAGCACATGTTTACTTATCTAGGMTTGCCATAACAAAGCAGTTGAATACTTAGACTMAAGGCATCAGCTTTTAATTAATTTGTGAAAATTCCTAAAAACATCATGATTCCACTTYGACATTATGGGGTATTGTGTGTACGCCAGGRACACAATTGCGACTGTAACAACAAAATGTAGGCAAAGTAAAACCCCAGTACGCCTAGGCAGAAGGCAGAAGTGTGGTGAATGAGATTCGGCCTACCGTTTGTGTTTCAAAGCTCAAAGGCCAAGTTATTTTCAACTCTGACGTTGGCGGTGTCCTATGAAGTTGTCGTCCCAATGGAATATGATTTGAAGTGTCTTGAATGAGTCTACTGATCGCCGGTGAAACATTTGACTTGTGAGTAACTTTTTTCCCTTTGGTTGCATTTCTGTTTCTCCTCTTTGCAACGGAAATCTTTGAGAGATCCATTTTTCTTGTTGTGTTGAAACCTAAACTAGCCAAATTGCAACATTATGTTGACTAAACCRTTCATAAAAATAAAAAGAGAAGAGGCGTTCTGTGACAATCGAATCAAAATCACCTGTTGGCGCGCACCTGTAACGCTCGCGAGGCCGTGGCTAAGAGCCAATTTATGCTTGATCCGAAAATCTGGTCTAGCGGGGCAGAGGCTAAATTGAGCTCTGTACCGCATCGCTGTGCGCCTCTTAAATGTTGTAACAATGTGGGGGGCTCCGTATAGCTCTGCATTGATATGATTGGTTAACGGTAGGTGAGGGCGGGAGGTCTGATCTGACAATACTGAGATATTAAATTATGTTGCAGGATTTAAAAATATATATTTTTTTATAGCCTACTGTACATAAAAAAAGCATTCCTACAGTAGATGATATCTCAGACAGAGATACAGTAGGTGTGTGATAGTCCGTTTTCACCCTCAAAGCTCAGAGGGAGGCCAGAAAGCGGTGAGAGGAGACTAACAGGCCATTGGATGCTTCACTTGACATACATTTCACCATAATTTCACCATCAGAATCAGAAGGTACTTATTCACCAAGTACATTTACTCATACCCAGCAATAGACAAATATACAGACAGAGGAATTTACACAGTCAACATACATCATGTATAATATAAATACAGTAAACATAAAATATAATGGATGGTAAATTGCGTTGCTTGAAATTCTACCTTCCAGCAAGGCTAAATYATCCCTAAACAGCTGACTGTAAATGCCRAGGCTCTTGGCACCTCTAAAAATGGTCGGGAGCAGGGAGACATCCAGGGGGGAAAACAGCAAAGATCAAATGGGCCAGCTGCAGATGAGAACATGTACTAGTAGTGTATGACCAGTAGAGGGAGACAAGAGGTTGCACCTGCATTGAGGAATCATCAGTACTGTCGTTATAGAGGTGCGGGGGCTGCCTTATTCCACGTCCACGTCATCAACTAGTACTCAGGGAGTGAAAGAAATCAAATAAATAATGTTTTATTGTCACATACACCAGATAGGTGCAGACGGTGATATGTGTTGTTTTACAGGGTCAGCCATAGTAGTATGATAGGTGCAGACAGTGATATGTGTTGTTTTACAGGGTCAGCCATAGTAGTATGATAGGTGCAGACAGTGATATGTGTTGTTTTACAGGGTCAGCCATAGTAGTATGGCGCCCCTGGAGCAAATTAGAGGTAAGTGCCTTACTCAACAACATCAACATATTTTTCACCTTGTCTGCTCGGGTATCAAAATAGCATAATGCAGTGTCAACAGTTTCTACAGGAGTTGTCCTTTGAAGCCAGATCTGGCCTCTCCTCCTTGTCCACATCAGAGCCCTGTGCCACAACAATGGGACAGTGATGTGTACCTGGCCTTAGCGCTCAGACACCATCAGTAGCAGACAGCCACAATCTGCYTATGACCTGAAGCAGCAATATCAAACACTATGAGGAGACCTTTTTATACAAAWCTAAATAAAAGTRCATTTCATACTATGTTTATGAGCTAAAAAATACATGTTTTTGAACTGAGAACACACACACACCGCGTGCTTCCACCGAAACACAAGCCRTAAGGGAACATATAGTGCTTTTGGAAAGTATTCAGACCGCTTTTTCCACATTTTGTTACATTACAGTGTTATTCTAAAATGGATTAAATAGTTTTTTTCCCTCATCCATCTACACACAATATCCCATAATGACAAACCATGCTCTGACATGTACGGTCAAGGATGATCCATAGAAACAGGATGCATCTGAGATCAATTTCAAGTCTCATAGCAAAGGGTCTTAATACCTATGTAAATAAGTAATACATTTGCTAAAATTTCTAAAAACCTCTTTTCACTTTGTCATTATGGGGTATTTGGTGTAGATTGATGACACATTTATTTTATTTAATCMATTTTAGAATAAGGCTGTAACGTAACAAAATGTGGACAAAGTCAAGGGGTCTGAATACTTTCCGAAAGCTCTGTATAGCCAAGCAGAACTGACAGTTAAGTTTAAACCTGCTCTTCRTGCCGTCCGTCCGGCCAGGCTGAGGCTGAGGCACATGCTCAAGAGAGCTCCAGGAATGGAAGATGAGAGTGAATGCTGAGTCATAAATACTTCTGTTTTTAAACTGTCCGACCGGGTCCATCACACTGAGGAAGAGAACGGGGGGGTGTAAATCTGAGCTTTACAACACTTGCTTCACAGGAGGTTAGGGCCAAGGGAGGAGAAGAAGAGTCACATGGCTTTACACCCATCTACTCTTCCCCTGGGAGCAAGCCCCTTAGTTATTCCCCTGGGAGCAAGCCCCTTAGTTATTCCCCTGGGAACAAGCCCCTTAGTTATTCCCCTGGGAACAAGCCCCTTAGTTATTCCCCTGGGAACAAGCCCCTTAGTTCTTCCCTGGGAACAAGCCCCCCTTGATTTTCTCCCCCTGGGAACAAGCCCTTAGTTCTTCCCTGGGAACAAGCCCCTTATTTCTCCCCCTGGGAACAAGCCCCTTAGTTATTCCCTGGGAACAAGCGCCTTAGTTTCCCTGGGAACAAGCCCCTTAGTTCTCCCTGGGAACAAGCCCCTTAGTTCTTCCCTGGGAACAAGCCCCTTAGTTCTTTCCCTGGGAACAAGCCCTTAGTTCTTCCCTGGGAACAAGCCCCTTAGTTCTCCCCCTGGACCCCCCGGTCAACAAGCCCCTTAGTACTTCTCCTGGGAACAAGTCCCGTAGTTCTTCCCCTTGGAACAAGCCTCTTAGTTCTCCCCCTGGAACAAGTCCCTTTGTCGTCGTCCCCCCCCCCCCCCGGTAAACAGCCCCTTAGTTCTTCCCCTGGGAAAAGCCCCTTAGTTCTCCCTCTGGGAACAAGCCCCTTAGTTCTCTCCCTGGAACAAGCCCTTAGTTCTCTCCTGGGAACAGCCCTTAGTTCCCTGAACAAGCCCCTTAGTTCCCTTCTGGAACAAGCCCTTTAGTTCTTCCTCTAGACCGAGAAGTTTGTTTTTCAAAAATTATGTGAAGCAGAAATGTTGTTAATACAGGCAAAGAAACAAAATATAAATTTTAGCACTAGTTGGAAGTTGGAAATTCCATATGGTATTGCACGTTTGCAGGATGAGCAATAGCTTTACAAATAAACTGTCAATGTGTTTTTTATTTTTTCCTCACCAAGCATCTGTAGCTCATTCTGTCAATAGCACACGGGGCTGATTCCACTATCAGCAATGCTTCTTGCCCAGGCAGAACCAGGCAGTCAAAGTGATGTCCAAAAAGTGCATTAAACAGTCATCACATTGGGAATAGACAATAGGGTTATTTTACCCCTGCACCACCTGTTTCCGTCAACTGTATCGCATTAAGCTAACGCTGGCTGGAGAGAGCAGCTGTGAAGGGTCTTTCTGGGAAACATCTTTGCACCAGAGAGACTTTTTTTAGCGATAATGGCCCATTTGTTATTGTGTGTGCATGTGTGTGTGTGTGTATGTATGAGTGCGTGTGTGTGTGTATTGTTAGAGTCATTTTGGATGGAGCACTAGGCAACGTCATGTCTGGCAGGTACAATGAAAAGCACTTCACTCTGGCGGAGATCAAAGGCATAGCATTGTGCAGCTCAGCAGCCATTAAGTGATGGACAACAAAATGGGAGAGATGGAGAGAGGATGAGGTCATAGAGTCCTTAAAGATCTAGCCTATAGGGATAGGAGCTAGATGTTGTGCCTCATTACCCAGAGTACCCTAGTCTATAGGTCAGTGGTCTAGACCTTGTGGGTTGAATGACCCATACATCCTTCAGCTTTCATCATAAGTATAACTATCCGGAATGACCCATGGTACGCTTGAGGAGCATGCCCCTCTCTGGTTACCAGTCTGGTATTGAGTCTATTTCTGGAATCCTCCCCTCCTCTCTCCCTCTCCCTCCTCTCTCTCCCCCTCGTCCTCCTCCTCCCCTCTCTCTCCCTCCTCCCTCCCTCCCTCCCTCTCTCTCCTCGCTCCCTCCTCCTCCCTCTCTCTCCCTCGTCCCTCCTCCCTCCCTCTCTCTCCCTCTCTCTCTCTCCCTCCTCTCCAGGTGGAGGTGTTATATATACATATACTCAGTGGATGGATCACGGCTCAGATCAGGGATGCGATCCTTCCCCCTCCTGCAAGGTGTGATGGGAATAGCCTTCCCCCTCCTGCAAGGTGTGATGGGAATAGCCTTACCCCTCCTGCAAGGCTCCCGGCGGGCCGGGTGACGATGAAAGATGATGGGCAGGTGGAAACTTCTAGCCCTGCACATTCAGCTGGACCACGCTGGGAGCTGTCAGTGAGGTTCATTTTGTGATGCTTGTGATTTGTGGGCAGGGTTAAGTTAAGCCTCAACAATCACTCATATTAGCAAACTTATTTCATTTCAAACTACACATTTCTCTAGTACGGCCCTATGGGTTATTTATCATAATGAACGATATCGGCAAAATGTCCACGATAAGTGGGCAGTTTGGTCGGTGTCGATAATTTTCGGTTTATCGTCCCAGGTCTGAGATGCTTCAATGCCAATATTCTATCCGGCTCCCTTTTATAGAAGTCGAGATATTTTATAGTCATTTTTCTCCAGTTGACTACTTCTTAGTGATGACTGAAAGTAACTGATGACTATATGAACTTTCTTACTTCACCTTGTCAATTAGAGAGGATGTTAAATTGCTAGGATACGTATCGTAAATTAACCTAGCTGGGATATAATGATAGTACATCACTCTCAAAATGGCTGACATAGCTGTCAATGAAATACATCAGCGCAGGCATTCAGCACAGCCTCCCGAAGAGGCAGATCACATCCATCACAGTGACTGGCCGCAAGGCCAACGATGAACTAGTTATATCTGAGGGCACAGGAACTAGCCTGTGTCCCTCATATGTTTGTGCTGTCTTGCCAACCGCTATGTCAACGTCACGCCAAAGTTGCACAAGACAGCACAAACAGAGTTGGGAGTCAGGCTAGACAGGAACGTCCCTCAGAGTTCATAGTGAGTTGATGAATTATGTGTGTAGTTGGCAACTCAATGTGTTTTTGAACTGCACACACTATAAAGAGACTCCTCTCAACTCTCTGGAAAAAGTTAGCCTGGCTATATAATCTATTTTCCTGTATTCCAACAGTTTATTTTACAGTGGGGACTGAGTGTGTATTGTCATGCTGTCCTGCGTTATTGTTCTCCTGAGTAGGACAACAGGTGGCTCTGATAGTACAGGCCCGTCGCGTCTCCATGACAACTCCCAGCACATTGTAAATAAGGTCAGAGTTGATGGGAGCCCATTGAGATCTAAATCTAAATCGATATTTTCTACCTCCCCTAGCAGGCACTGTGAGGCCCACCTTTTAGTCTGTTTCTGACAAGATGTATGTGTCAAGGAGAGGTTCCGATGACAGCCTCGAATGTGCCTTTACCTCACCACACACGTAGTTTGTGTCAGTCCAGACACACTTACAGACACTGAAACATTGACACCACTGCTACTCAGGAGAAGGCCAGAGGAAAAAGGAAGCTTCCCACCCACACACCACCGCAGCACTGCTCACTGATTGAAAACACAGACCGCACGGAGCCAAGGACACATTGAAAGGAGTCTGAGATGTAGTCCCGTGGTTGCCGTGTCGGACAGAAAACAGTCCCACAGGAGAGCATGCCTCAGTGAAGGTCCAAGCGTAGAACAGTATACTTCTGGAATATAATGCTGGGCTTTAAAGGGAAAAAACATGCTGTAGAAATCAGTGATTCTTTGAAAAATACAGTTTTCAATTATTTTCAGAGTTGACTGGCAAATATCATAGAATCTTGACATTGTTTTGAATACTGCTATGCTCCTATCAGACCACCATTTTGTTTCCCACATGCAAATCAAATGCCTTGTCCTAAGGTACCAGAGCAGGTGACATGGTCACCCACTCTATTGTCATCCAGAATAGACACCTGAGTCAAATAAAAACTACAATGCATTTTCATGTCACCTTGTCACCTATTGTTTGTTAGTCGTGGTACCAGTGTCTAACTAAGCCTGACAATGTAGGGATCAGCTTTAAAGCACTGATAGATGCTAGAATGACTATAGACCGTTGTAGATATAGGTCTATGCAGTACTGGGACTGCTACGTCATGCTCAGGTTATCCAAAACAACAATCAACCATCCCAACTGACTAACCTACCCCTGGCACTTGAAACAAGTTAACCCCCCCCCCCCTCCTCTCTTCCTCCTCTCTCTCTTCTCCACGGGGACAGTCCCAGACCCTTAGGGATCAGTTCCCTGACAGGACCATCTGGCCAAGTAAGTTGTGTGGTGTGTGTGTTGTGTGTGTGTGTTGTGTGTGTGTGTGTGGTGTGTGTGTGTGGTGTGTGTGTGTGTGTGTGTGTGTGGTGTGTGTGTTGTGTGTGTGTTGTTGTGTGTGTTGTGTGTGTGTGTGTGGTTGTGTGTGGTGTGTGTCATTAGGGGTAGGTTAAATTTAGCAGCGAGGCTGATATCTGCATGCCAGGTCCTATCTGTCCCTTTACCCCTCCCTCCCTCCTCTCTCCTTCCCTCCTCCCCAGTCTTTTCTCTCCACTGCACCACACTGTCCTTTTATCCAGTCCTCTATCACAGCAGCGTCTCATTCCCCCTCTTTCTGTCTCTCTCTCTCCCAGGCACGCTCCCTCTCTCCTCAGCATCGGCGGAGAGTGATTCACCCCCCTCCTCCCATCGCTCTAACTGGATTGTACAGACAGAGGCAAGCTGAGGACACAGGAGAGGAGAAAAAGGGCTCGATCAGGGAAGGAAGACGTGGAAACACCACACACTGGATAACATTTCCTCTCTGCTGGCAGGAGGCTACAGAGGACACAGTGACACTGCAGCAGTACAGCAAGCAGCAGTCTGGACTACAGCTTTGACTCACCGCTCTCTGAGGTAAGACTGGTTGTCAGCTACACGCTGCAGCTAAACCCAGAGAGGGAGGTCAAACTACAGGGACTTCTCTCTCTGTACCCATGACAACCCTCTTTGTCTACAGATTTCTTCAGTTTATCATGTGCATTCCAGTGTATGGAGACAGCGTGTGTGAGGGTGTGGTGGTGTTGCTGTGACGGTGTTGTGGCTAATCAGACAGGGCAGGTAGACTGCATGAAGGGAACATGTTAGTGACTACATATACCACTCTGCTCACTGTTGTATTCTCAGTGAGGTCAGCTGAGGGAGTTGGTTTACAGATCCACTATCAATCCTATTGACTCTGTTGATTTGACATCTTTGCATCATTATTGATGTTTTAGGTGCATATCTGCATGAGTATATGTTTATGTTTGTGTATCTGGATAGAATATTGTACTAAAAAAAGGTGCTGTCTGAGACCGAAAGGGTTCTTGGCTGTCCCATAGCATATCCCTTTGATGAACCCTTTTGGTTCCAGGTGTAACCTTTTGGTTCCATCTAGATCCTTTCCACAGATGGTTCTACCTGGAACCCAAAAGGGTTCTACCTGGAACCAAAAATGGTTATCCAATGGGGACAGCCGGAAAACCCTTTGGAACCCTTTTTTCTAAGAGTGTCGATCAGTTTCCAGTTAAACATAATCCCATGTGATTGACTGCAGCTAATATGATCATATCTATCGATTGTCAACTGAGAAGTGCAGGAAGTAATTACCACCTAGTCCACTGGGAAAGTGACGTTAAGTTCTGATTATCTTCTAGTCAATTTCCTTACCACACATCAAAGACAAAGATCAACAAAGATGGCCTATGGATGTTCTACATTGATTAGAGTGGTACAGTGATAGCAGCAGAGGTATTTCCAAAGGCAGGGGTCCAGGCTCAGGGCCCTGTGCGTCTCAGATCACCAGGGGCTGGTGGGGAATATGGAGGGGCCGAGCCAGATCGGGTTATCAGGCCTTCACCCAGCAGCTCCGTTTTGAAAGAGTCGTCCCAGAGCAGGGAGAGGGAGGCGGATGCCTGGCCGTCATCAAACATTTTAGCAACGACAGATCTTCTGGTTGTGATCAGACTGGCGCAAAACATGGCGCCCAAAACAAGCCCCTCTGTGTTTGGTCGTCATTTCTCAAGCTAGACAGATGATTCCCACGTTTAGAGTAGCTCATTTAGTGGGCACAGTATGGTCAATATGTGACCCAAGAGGAGTCGTCGTTCAGGGTTCCTAACCTAAAGACCATTAGAACTCCTTCAACATTGTTTACATTTATGTTATCAATTCCCGGGAGGTTCCAGGGTTTGCATGGCAACCCTACATGTAAAGCACATTGGATGTTTGTGTACAACATGAAAAGGACCACATCATCTTCGGTGACTGACCTTTTAAGTTGATCCCTCTTGCTTAAGTGGGAACATTAACGGTCACCAAGTCATTCAGCGTCAACGCCTACCTTTCTCCTTGGGACATACTTTCTATAGTCAGAACTTTATGTCAATCCCTCTAGCGTTAAAGTCTGAACATTAGTGGCACCAAGGCATTCAGGAAACAAACAGCTATAGCGTTAGTCAGTGACTGCCTCTCCCCTCGTCTAACCTGCTAACTGTAGTTGAGAACTTATGTCAATCCCTCCAGAGTTAGTCTGAACATTAGAGGTCATAAAAACAGGAATGGTCTGTGTCTGTCTTCCCTCATCTATAACCTGCCGAAGCTCCATGCTCTTCTCTAGACATGCCCGATAAGCCTAACACTAAACCTAAACCCAACACTAATCTGTGCTGTAAGCAAATATTTGTCCTGACAGAAGGACACCCAGCAATGCTCCATATGAACTTAAAAGGCCAGGAGACCCGACAGAGTGGTTTGTGAGTCCAAGCGACGGGCTAACACATCACACCAGGCCTGACCTGAAATACTTTAAGAAATGAGGAGATGGGAAACGTGGATTCATATTAACGACCAATGTGTGTATGTTGCCCGTATGTTGTCAATGGACGTGCGGTGCATTCTGGGTACAATCCCACAAGGAGTGCCTCCTTCAGAGGAGTCAATGGGAGTCAATTGGCGCCAGCTCCAAAATCCAACATTAGCATGAATTACGTGACAAGAAGCACAACATTACAAATCTTTTCTGAGATGTGAGATAATTAACTTGTTCTCTGTAATATCATATAGCTTTGAAAATCGGACATTTCGTACTTTTGAGGACAATAGGCAGGTTTCTCGACTCATACCTTCATAACATTTTATTATTACGTCTTTTACTTTTCTATTATTTCTCTATTTTCTCTCTCTGCGTTGTTGGGAAGGGCCTGTAAACATTTCACTGTTCCACACCTGTTGTTTACGAAGCATGTGCAGATGCAATTTGATTTATTACATTTTGATTTGACTTTTAAGGGATTGCTTGACGATTAGGTTAGTCAACCGCATGACAACATGAACGTGATGGTTAGTCTGCTGGTGGGGCAGCATAGTACTTTTCCTCTATTCATTGGCCAATGAGTATCCCATCTCCTCATTTCTTAAAGAATTTCTGGCATGGCGTGCCTATCCGTGGTGCCTGCCTCCTCAGGCGTTTGTATCTGACTGTAAGCCTGGGATGTGGTGTGGCAGCTAGGGCCTAGGTGGGTCTGAGGGTGTGTGGATGGGTGGAGCAGCTAAGGCCTAGGGAGGGTCTGGACAGTGTGTGGATGTGGTGAGACAGCTAAGGCCTAGGAGGGTCTGAGGTGTGTGTTGGTGGTGACAGCTAAGGCCTAGGAGGGTCTGACAGTGGATGTGGTGCGACAGCTAAGGCCTAGGGAGGGTCTGACAGTGTGTGAGATGTGGTGTCACAGCTAGCCTAGGAGGGTCTGACAGTGTGTGGATGTGGGAGAGCTAAGGCCTAGGAGGGTCTGACAGTGTGTGGATGTGGTGGACAGCTAAGGCCTAGGGGTCTGACAGTGTGTGATGTGGTCGAGAGCTAAGGCCTAGGGAGGGTCTGACAGTGTGTAAGTGGTGGACAGCTAAGCCTAGAGAGGGTCTGACAGTGTGTGGATGTGGTGGACGCTAAGGCCTAGGGAGGGTCTGACAGTGTGGATGTTGTGTGGTAGCTAGGGCCTAAGAGAGGGTCGGACAGTTGTGTGGATGTGGAGCGACAGCTAAGGCCTAGGAGGGTCTGAGTCAGTGTGTGATGTGGTTGAGGCAGCTAGGCCTAGTCTGACAGGTGTGGTTGTGAGACAGCTCAAGGCTCAGGGAGGGGGTCTGGACAGGAGTGATGTGTGAGACAGCAGGCTAGGAGGGTCTGACAGTGTGTGATGTGGCTAGACAGCAAGGCCTGGGGAGGTTCTGACAGTGTAGTGGATGTGGTAGACAGCTAGGGCCTAGGGAGGTCTGACAGTGTTGGAGTGGTGAGACAGCTAGGGCTAGGAGGTCTGACAGGTGTGGATGTGGTGAGACAGCTAAGGCTAGGAGAGTCTGACAGTGTGTGGAATTGTGAGTGGACAGCTGAAGCCTAGGAGGTCTGACAGGTGTGAGTGGTGTAGCAAGCTAAGGGGCCTAGGGAGGGTCTGACAGTGTGTGGATGTGGTGAGGACAGCTTAGGGGCTAGGAGGTCTGACAGTGTGTGGGATGCTGTAGACCAGCTAAGGCCGAGGGAGGGTCTACAGTGTGTATCAGTGGCTGGTAAACTGTAAATCAAAGGTCGGGCTCATAGTAATGGAACAGGTATCAAACTGTCATTACTATGAGCTGCCCCTTCCCTCACCAGCTCCACTGGTGTATGCCCAGGTTACATGTGAAAGTCCAGTAGGATGTACAGGATGTGTCGGGTGAACAAGGGAGACAGGGGGTGTGAGGAGAGAGGGATCAAAAACAGCTGAATCAGCAGAGCCAGGATTTGGCTTATAAATTCCATTGCGGCATTTGTGCAGAGTGATGGATTGAGATGGGATACTGATGCAGTGTTGAGCCCATGGTTACCGTAGAGATTGTTACCTTGGTTTGCACCCAGCATGCCTCAGCCGTCTGGCTTCCTTCAGTGTGATGACAGTTTGGGGAAGTGGGGCAGTAAATCAGTACACAGACTGACAAGCATTAGTCACAACTCTGCTGTCTAGAGCTAGAGGGAGTTGGGTTAGTGATCTGTTTACCTCAGAGTGTGTGTTGTGTGTGTGTGAGAGTTTGTGTGTCCGTGCAGGTACAATGACATACTTGAACACAGTACAGCTGATGCCGCTGATAAGCCACGTATAGAGCCATTGTCTGCAGCAGTTGAGGATCTCACAAAGTTACTTGCCACCATCATTCTGTTCTCATTAAACATGTGCTGTGAGGCCGTGCCCCTAAATACCATAACCATGGCTGTAGACTCCTCCCTTCTTCCCTCAGCAAATCCCTTCACTAAGGGTTAAGGGGGGCCTGGCCGGGTTGTTTGCCAGGCTTCATCAACATTCATCTGTCTCCTCATGACAGTGTTGGATCTGCAGTAACACTTCTTTGGCCCCAATTGCAGATGCATGAAACCACACAGGGAGTTTCCTTCAGAAAAGTGAACAAGGTGTTGACTGCATTAAAACCGACATACCCCACAAGCGCCTCCTACTGCTGTGGACATTAACTGTGCATGCAGGTTTTGTTCCAGCTCAGCACAACCAACCACAACTAACAGTACCAGATCAAAGTATTGGATACACCTACTCATTCCAAGGGTTTTGCTTTTATTTCTATATTATCTACATGATTCATATGTTATTTCATTATTTTGATGTCTTCACTATTATTCTACAATGTAGAAAATAGTAAAAATAAAGAAAATTCTTTGAATGAGTAGGTGTCCAACTTTACGGGGGTTTTACTTCTGTAATTCAACAAATCCAATAGACAAGCCCTGGACTCCATGAACCAGTGTGTTAGTGCTGGACCAGGTACTGTGGTTGTCCTCATTGGTCTGAGGGAGGCCATGGAGGGCTGTCAGAGAGACAGGGGCCAGAAGAGGGCGAGTGGATGGCACGGAAGAGCGGTAGGAGTTGGGCTCAAGCAGGGCTAGAGGGAGTTGGATCGGAGAGAGGAGTAGGGTTCCTTGGGGAGGGCAGAGACGTAGAGGCGGGTTTGAGATGGGAGTGATGGTCAGGAGACCGTAGAGCTAGGGAGCGGTACTGAGTAGCATAGAGCAGGGCTACGGGCGTTGAGTAGTGAGGGCGTAGATAGAGCGGCGGAGGTGCGTCAAGAAGACAGCGGAGGTTAAGGAGTAGAGAGACTGCAGAGAGGGGTTGAGATGGGGATGGTCACAGAGAGACAGTAGTAGAGAGGGGTTTGAGTGAGGGATGGTCAGGAGAGGGGCTAATGGGGTGAGATGGGTGGTCAAAGTAGGGCTAGAGATGGGTGTAGAGAGCCAGCAGAAGGGTTGGATGGGAGTAGAGACAGTGGCTAGAGACGGGGGGATGTCGAGACGGCGGAGGATTGGATGGGATGGTCAGAGAGAAGGGCTAGAAGGGTGATGGGGAGTCTAAGAACAGTGGCTAAGAGGGGGTTGAGATGGGGATGAGTCAGAGAGACAGAGGCTAGAGGGGGTTAAGATGGGGGGATGGTCAAGAGACAGGCTAGAGAGGGTTGAGATGAGGTGTCAGAAGACATGGTAAAGAGCAGTGGTTGAAGGGTGGTCAAGAGAAGGCTAGAGAGGGAATGTCAGAGAGACACTAGAGAGGGTTGAGATGGGGATGTCAGTAACAATGGCTAGGAGGGCATGGTCAGAGAGACAGTGGCGTAGAAGGAGTTAATGGGGGGTCAGAGAGACAAGGGCTAGAGAGTGGATGGGGATGGTCGAGAAAGGGCTAGAGAGGGTGAGATGGGGATGGTCAGAAGACGTGGCTAGAGAGGGGTTGAGTGGGATGGTCAGAGAGACAGGGCTAGAGAGGGTATTTGAGAGATGGGGATGGTCGAGAACAGTGGCTTGAGAGGGGGTTGAGATGGGGATGGTCAGAGAGACAGTGCAGAGAGGGTTGGAGGGATGGTCAGAGAGACAGTGGCTAGAGAGGGGGTTGAGATGGGGGATGGTCAAAGGACGTGGCTAAGAGGGGTGAGATGGGGATGGTCAGAGACAGTGGCTAGGAGAGGTGGTTGAGAGGGAGATGGTCAGAGAGACAGTGGCTAGAGAGGTGAGATGGGGATGGTCAGAGAGACAGTGGAGAGAGGGGGTGAGGGGATGTCAGAGAGACATGGCTAGAGAGGGGTGAGATGGGCATGTCAGAGAGACAGGCTAGGGGTTAGATGGGAGGCAGAGAGACATGGCTAGAGAGGGGTGAGATGGGGGATTCAGAGAGGACAGTGCGAGAGGGGGTTGAGATGGGGATGTCAGAGAGACAGTGGCTAGAGAGGGGTTGGAGGGGATGGTCAGAGAGACAGTGGCTAGAGAGGGGGTTGAGAGGGGGATTGGAGGCGATAGTAGGGGGCTGTAGCGGGTTGACCAGGCCAGTGGGACCCGAGCAAGACATGTAGCTCCCCAAAGAGCAGCAGGGTTGCTTCCTTTTTTAGACCAGGTATCCTGTTTCCTCACAGATGCCACGGGTGTAGTCTCTGGAAAAGACCTCTAATATTATATATCTGAAGAGAAATTCTAATGTTGTTCACCACATCTCTCCTCTCTGCTGCCAGCCCAATGCTGGCCTCGCTGCGGAGGTTTAGCCTAGGTTAGAGCTTGGTAGTAACGAAGTTCAAGTTCAAATCCCGTGACAGGTCAAATCGTCGTTCTGCCCTGAACAGGCAGTATACCCGTCTAGCCGTCATTAAAATAAGAATTTGTCTAACTGCTTGCCTAGTTAACTAAAGGTAAAAAAACAGTGAGTTAAATATCAGCAGTTATTTATCGCATTTGTCATTTAAATCCAGCATAGCTTAAGCTGCACTGCATCATTGTATCTGGGTTAAGGAAATCAAGCTGTAGGACTTCTCTCTCCCCAGGTAGAGAATATGAGGGAGGCAGAGAAGTGATAGTTGTTTACTTATCCCCACTTGAGACTTCTGGGCCTTAGTACCAGATGACCATGAGCTCTGTCAATAACAAGCCTGCACTGCAGTATTTACACAGTTCAACATACCTTTTTTCCTACAATCAAGTCAAACCACACATGGTCTTTGGTACTGCGTGTACAAACAGCTGATAGACTCCTCTCACCGATAATAGAAATATGTACAGCTCTTAGAAAAAAGGTGCATCTAGAACGCTAAAAGGTACTTCGGCTGTCCCCATAGGGAACCTTTGAAGAACAATTTTTTCGGTTACCTTGAGGTCAGTTAAAAACCTATGAGTTCCAGGTAAAACCTTCTGTGGAAAGGGTTCTACATGGAACCGCATAGGTTTTACCTGGAACCAAAAAGGGTTCTTCTAAGGGACAGCGAAGACCCTTTTGGAACCCTTTTTTCAAGAGTGGACAGATTTCAGATGAGACAGGTGTATGTAGGTAGGGTAGGGTAGGGCTTAAGTAACAATATACACATTAAAATGGTTGGTCTGATTCTGTATCCTGCTCAGACTCCTAAAGCCACAGAGCAGACGGGGAGATTGCCACTCGCTGCGTCTAACAAGGTACATTAGGCCTGGAGTGATGGATAGCGTCCGTGCTGCATTAGACACTCAGCAGCAGATGAAAGCCTCATTTTATGGCTGAAGTGCCGTGCCTGTGGTATCCTATAGCTGAGGGTGTTACAGGGTGAATCCGCGGCTTCTAAACTTGTCAGAGGAGGCTGGACCTGCTCAGCCTGAGGTCCAGACTAAGCCTGGTGGAGAAAATTGCTGTGAGCTAGTGAATAAAGAAGGAGTGGTTTTTAGGCTGATTGATGAACATTCTGGATTGAACATATACAGTGCATTCCAAAGTATTCAGACCCTCCTTTTTTTTGCATACGCCTTATTCTAAATTGATGAAATTGTTTTTTCCCCTTCATCAATCTACACACAAATACCCCATAATGACAAAGCAAAAATAGATTTTTTAGACATTTTTGCTAATTTAAAAAAAAATAAAAAACCAGAAATATGTTATTTACATAAGTATTCAGACCTTGCTATGAGACTCTAACTGAGCTCAGGTGCATCCTGTTTCCATTGTCATCCTTGAGATGTTTCTTACAACTTGATTGGAGTCACCTGGGGTAAATTCAATTATGGACATGGTTTGGAAAGGCACACACCTGTCATATCTAGGTCCCAGTTGACAGCTGTTTTTGTCAGAGCAAAAGCCAAGCCATGAGGTCGAAGGATTGGATAAGACGGCACAAGTACTGGGTTCCCTGCTAAATGCGAGCTAGTGAAAGAATAAAAGGTMATTGAGTTCCAATTGGTTAAAAACGKCCCCACTGGTTGCAGTGACCCTTGTTGTTGTCCTGTCTATGACATCACGTCGCTAGGGACGGTCATACTAAAAATGACAGAGAGCTTATCTTGTCACAGCCACACCTTGTGCCACTCTGGAATTCATCAAACGTCAGGAGCAATTATCAGGCTATTTTCTCCCCCTAGAACATGTTCYCCTCAACCGTTCCCTTCTTATTTAAGGCTACTGATTGACTGAGGCATGTTACACACACACAGGATTGGATATGAGCTCTGGCCTCCAGGACACAGCATGGTGCAGTGTCAGGCTGGCATGGGGCCCAGAACTGAGCTACCCATAAGGTGTGAGGAGGGTACAGTACACCGTCTGTCTGCCATATAGTCCAGTTAGACCTTATAACAGGCCTGGCTTAAGCTATGGCCCAATCTCTCTTAGACTGCAGCCTTTCTCCACATCGTCTTTCCCTCAGGATACCAGTAAAGGAAGTAGGGCACAGTGGTGTGGAACATTCAGATAGAAATATATTTAGTAGAACAGACATGGCTCTATTACATGTAGAGTAAGGAATCTTGTCAGCTCTTTTAATGACATGTCTATCTGAATGTGACCCAAATGACCTGCTAGGGGGTTTTGGTAGTTAGGGGCTCGCTGTTGATAGCTGTTWTGTTTATTTGGATCYTCATTGGCCTTTGCAGAAGCAGCATCTACTCTTCCTGGGGTCCACAGCTATATCAATACCACAACAGATCACTTAGATCTACAGCCATGCTTCGCTAGCTAATCATTGCCAGGAATAATCAACCTGGGCCCGGTTTTACAAAAGTGTTGGCATTTAGGCTTACGAGCGKTTTAACGATGCATCTTTCCTACAACGGCCGAAGATGTAAAATAGGTTTCCCAAAACACCACGCAGAGAGAACGTTCGCTAAGTGCGTCATTGAGGCATGGGTCGATACTGATAGGATCRAAAGGCAACGCTGCTCTCGGATCAGCTTTCTCTATTCAAATCTTACCTTAACRTTCTAWTTATTCCACAGTACTGACGACAGATCATCTCCTAGAAAGATATTATCACCTATGGCTGCAAATATTAGGCAGCTTATTATAATGCTTACTCTATAATAATGCACTAAATCAAGATTTGGCACATCATTGCGCACATGTTGTTACACATCATGAAATATATTGAGACAAATTACAGACAGTAGCCTACAAGTATCAAAATAGAACTAAATTGATTGAACGTTAAATGTATTGCAATATGATTTACATAGGCCTATAGCCTACCGTAGSCAACTTTGTATTTGTAGTCAACTTTGTTGTGAAGTTATCAGCWGTCACAGAGAGACAGATAAAACATGGRATKYTATGTTTAGCGSAGATCTTCTGTGTWTAAAGTGACTWGGGAGGGCAAAAAAGCATCTAACGACGCACTGTTCACCCGACGTGCTACCTGTCCCAGACCTGCTGTTTTCAACTCTCTAGAGACAGCAGGAGCGGTAGAGATACTCTGAATGATCGGCTATGAAAAGCCAACTGACATTTCTCTGAGGTGCTGACTTGCTGCACCTCGACATCACATGTGATTATTATTATTAACACTGCTGGTCACTATGAACATTTGAACATCTTGGCCATGATCTGTTATAATCTCCACCGGCACAGCCAGAAGAAGGACTGGCCACCCCTCATAGCCTGGTTCCTTCTAGTTCTTCCTAGCTTCTGGCCTTTCTAGGGAGTTTTTCCTTAGCCACCGTGCTTCTAACACCTGCATTGCTTGCTGTTTGGGGTTTTAGGCTGGGTTTCTGTACAGACTTTGAGATATCAGCTGATGTAAGAAGGCTTTATAAATAAAATTTGATTTGATTTGACTTAGCTGTTCTACGAGTGGTCTGAGGCAGTCGTTAGATTAAGAGCGTTTTCAAGTGCAACGTTATTAAGATTTGTTTTTGGGAAACAGCTCAGAGATTTAACGATGCTCCTACGATACTTTTGGGAAACCGGGCCCTGGTGTTTTCTATCTTAGATTTGTTAGCGTAAAGGTTCAAATATCCAAACAGGAGACACCAGCCAGTGTTAGTCAATACATTACGAKCAATACAAGTGAGTGGTTTTAAATAGCCGATCAATTCCCTCTTTCCCAGCGAGTCAATCAATGAGGAGATGCTTAATGCTTAACTAATCACCATCAAGGGGGAAGAGTGACATCAATTGTGACCTCGACAGCTGGTCAATGGCCTAATTGGTTACCTCAGCCTGCTGCRCTAGCAAATAACAATATGTGTTATTCTTAGTAAAGAGTTCAAAGCTTATTGAACTGATATTGTAGCTGTCCAAATTCTTAGATACATGAGATTTCAGTCTGACAGACAGACAGACAACTACCCTTGAGGGTCTGCAACAGTGAGCTAAACTGGTTATAAATCAACTATGGATGTTTTCACTGTGTGGCTATGTCAMGTTCCTGACCTGTTTTTCCTTTTTCTTGTATTTATTTAGTTGGTCAGGGCGTGAGTTGGGGTGGGCTGTCTATGTGTGATTTTCTATGTTGGGGTTTTGTGTTCGGCCTGGTATGATTCTCAATCAGAGGCAGCTGTCAATCGTTGTCCCTGATTGAGAATCATACTAAGGCAGCCGGGGTTTCACGTGTGTTTTGTGGGTGTTTGTATCTCGTGTCAGTGTTCGTGCCACACGGGACTGTTTTCGGTTTGGTCACGTTTGTTGTTTTTGTATTTGTAAGTGTTCAGTTTACGTTCATTAAATAATGACCACTTTCCACTCTGCGTCTTGGTCCRATCCTTCTCGCCTCTCCTCGTCCGAAGAGGAGGATTACGACTGCCGTTACAGGCTAACCATTTAGTTTGATTAAAAACACCACATGGATCAAACAGAAATGTACATGTATTTACGTATATGTAAATTACAGATATCGAAATATATGTTTAAACCTGATATGTACATATTTAAAAATATTAACAAAAATATATGGACATATTACAAAATTGGCCATTTTCATATACTTCTACATAGAGGTTTATACACTGAGTATACAAAACATTAATAACACCTGCTTTTTCCATGACCAGGTGAATCCAAGTGAAAGCTATGATCGGTTATTGATGTCACTTGTTAAATCCACTTCAATCAGTGCAAAACGCAACTTTGGAAACCTAATGCTAAGGTACCAGAGGTCAATGAGACTCGACATTATCATCGGGGTAGAAAATATTGTGAGGTGTGAGTGTGCATTTTACACATACATTTTACAAATAATGTACATATATTTTATTTATTTATATATTTGATAAATACATTTTCCCAATATATTTAACTATATTAGGTATATATATTTAACCTCCCACCCCCTCCCCCGTAGTGGGGCGGATCGAGTGACCCTAATTATAGCAGGCAGCGGGCCGTTGGGCAGGCGTGGATTACAGAGAGATCATCCCGCCTCAAGTCTGGGCACATAAACACACCTTTATTTAACTAGGCAAGTCAGTTAAGAACAAATTCTTATTTACAATGACGGCCTACCAAAAGACAATAAGGCCTCTGCGGGGAGGGGGCTGGGATTTAAAAAAAAAATATATATATAGGACAAGAGAAACACACACACTACTAAAGAGAGACCTAAGACAAAAACATAACAAGGCAGCAACACAACAGACAACAACATGGTAGCAACACAACATGGTAGCAGCACAAAATATGGTACAAACATTATTGGCACAGACAACAGCACAACATGGTAGCAGCACAAAATATGGTACAAACATTATTGGCACAGACAACAGCACAAAGGGCAAGAAGGTAGAGACAACAATACATCACGCAAAGCTGCAAGACAGAGGCTTAATAACGGCAACACGAGCACTGCAACAGCTAGCCCCACTCCAACAGCTAGCACTGCTGCAGCATTTAGCACAGGCTAGTGCTCTCACTGCAGCAGCCATCACAGGCTAGGCTTGACCCACTCAACAGCCATAGAGCATATATGCGTGAAGGCTAGGCTAGCCCCACTCCAACAGCTAGCAGGGCCTAATTAGCAGCATGGCTAATAGCCATAACCGCGTCTGTGCTCAACAGACTATAAAATATGGAACATGTTAAGGACGAAGCATAGAGATGGTTCACATTTCTGGAGCCATTTCTCTTTTTTTGGGCTTTCATGACTCCTACTCAGCAGAATGAATCCGTGATATTTTATAATCCCGTGTGGGTATTTTGTATAGGCCTGGTGTTTGACCTTTGCAATATAGCCTAGTTGGCCTCTTCACATARGAGTCTTTCAACTGTGAGAATTGCCTGATAACATAACTGGTCTACATTCCTAGCATCAATGTGTTCTGTATTTTTTTTAACCTTTATTTTACCAGGTATGTTCACTGAGAACACATTCTCATTTACAGCAATGACCTGGGGAATAGTTACTAGGGAAAGGAGGCAGGATGAATGAGCCAATTGGAAGCTGGGGATGATTAGATAGTCATGATGGTATGAGGGTCAGATTGGGTTAGCCAGGACACCAGGGTTACCACCCCTACTCTTACAATAAGTGCCATGGGATCTTCAGTAACCACAGAGAGACAGGACACCCATTTAACATCCCATCCGAAAGACAGCACCCTACACAGGGCAATGTCTCCAATCACTGCTCTGGGGCACGAGGATATTTTTTTAGACCAGAGGAAAGTGTGCCTCCTACTGGCCCTTCCATCCAGGGACCGACTGGGACCAACCCTGCTTAGCTTCAGAGGCATGCCAGCAGTGGGATGGATGCAAGGTGTATGGTATGGAGGTCTAGCTGAATGTCCACCATTACTTCTCTCCTCTTCCATACTGGAGCTCCACTTCTTGTTTTACATGTTTTCTTCCCCTTTCCCCAGTAGGGGGCATAAAGCTCCAAGCTAAAGTCTGAAAAATGGAACTTGACGTTTTTGACATCAAGTGGACTAATTGGATCATAYTATGCTTAACTTATTCTAGTATTCTTAGATTCTTAGAAAGGGCCTGGTATTCTTAGTACAGTGGTTGGCACACAGTGCCATTACATTCATTGTCCCATATCGTACGATGCCGGAAGCAGCAAAATACTGAGGATATTACATTTACATTTAACAGACGCTCTTATCCAGAGCGACTTACAAATTGGAACGTTCATACATATTCATCCTGGTCCCCCCGTGGGGAATGAACCCACAACCCTGGCGTTGCAAGCGCCATGCTCTACCAACTGAGCCACACGGGACCACCAGGATATATATAGATAGGCTATCATTGTAAGATTGAACGTGGGCGGAGAGAGGCATACCATGCTTTTATGGGAGAAATAGACCAGAGAAACGGACATGGGACTCTTTCAAGGGGAGACAACAGACAAGACTGTGAACCAAGAGCTGTGAAGGGTTACAAGGTGGTGTCACTCCTCTCAATAGATGAACGCGTCAGAAAGTCAACGCAGAAACACTGAGAAGATTCGAAAACCCTACAAAGAGGGATTTCCAGCTCCGCAAACGGATTGTTGTGTATACTTCAGTTGGTTTGTGACGATGAGAAGGAATCAATTGACTGTTGTGAGGTCACTCGTGGTCATAAGGTCGTAGTGGTAGGTATCTTTTAATTTCGTATTTTAGTATTGTTTATTATTTTTTAAACTGCACTGTCGGTTAGGGCTCATAAGTAAGCATTTCACTGTAAGGTCTACACCTGTTGTATTCGGCGCATGTGACTATAAAATATTTGATTTGATCTCTCAGACAGGTCAGGGTGAGTCAGGCCTAGACATGAACAGTTACAGGAGTGGTGAAAGGAGGAATCACCATTCAGAGGGATCTAGGCTGGTATCAGACACACTGACAACCTGATGACCAGCCTAATGGACCCTATTACCCATTTCTGCGCTTCTTGTCTAGTCCTTTGTCAGAGACACTGATCTAAGGTCAGCTTTGCATTTCTTTCCCTTATGGTGAAGGTAAGAATTTGGGAAAAGTCACTAATCTAAATCAGTGTTTTACAGGTGCCTTCTGCCGCAGCAACTGCCACAGAGAGGATAGGCTCATTGGGAGGAGGGTCATGATACCTGCATAGTGCCTTTAAGAATTGATGTTATCTTACTCAGTGCTGCTGTGGCGCTTGTGTGCAGGATACAAAAGTTACAAATTGCTGCCCTCTGCAGGTTATCCTGTAAAAAGCATCACCAGAATGTAGAGCTTTAGGCCAATGCATTTTTTTTTTAAACGTTTCAAGTAATTTAGCAGACACTCTTATCCAGGCGACATTACTGTTAGTGGGGCATTTTTGTACTGGTCTCCTGTGGGAGTCGTACCCACAACCCTAAAGTTGCAAACGCCATCCTCTACCACTGTTCCACAGGGACCCTATGGAGTGAGCACTCTTCTTCCTGCATGGGAAAACAGTATAGAGGGACGCTACAACTCAAGTTTATGCTGTTAGGCTGCACTACAGTATGTCAGACATTTGAGAGTAACATTTTACCAATGCGCGATATTATGTTAGGCGACTCATTACCATGGCTAGCATCACATAGCCTGAGTGACATCTCTAAGCGATAATGAAGATGCGCCAACCAGACATGGCAGCGCTGCCTCTAGCTCCTAAGAACACTTTGCAGTATTGTAAAATGTTAACAGTAAATGTTGTGTACATGTACTACAAAGTGTGTTCTCTTAACATTAGTTAGCCAAGGAAAGTTTTTTGTGTTAAGATTTCTAATTCCATTATTTTACATGTGCATTTCGCAAAGTATCAGACCACTTGACTTTTTCGAACATTTTGTACTTGTTAGCAGCGTAGGGTTTAAAATGAGTAAATTATTTATTTTACCCTTATCAATCTACACACAATACCCATAATCACAAAGCGAAAACAGGTTTTTAGATTTTTTTGCAAATTTATAAACAAAAAAATAACTACCTGTATTACATTAAGTATTGCAGACCCTTTGCTATGCAGACTCTAAACTGAGCCCAGGTGCATCCTGTTTCCATTGAGCATCCTTGAGATGTTTCTACAAAATGATGCGAGGTCCACCCTGTTGGTAAAGTCAATTAATTGGACATGATTGGAAACGGCACACACCTGTCTATATAAAGGTCCCACAGTTGACACATGCATATCAGAGCAAACAAACCAAGGCAATGAGGTCGAAGAAAGTCCTAGAGCTCAAGAAAGGATTTGCTTGAGGCACAGATCTGGGGAAGGGTACCAAAACATTTCTGCAGCATTGAAGGTCCCCAAGAACACAGGGGCCTTAAATGGAGAAGTTTGGAACCGCCAAGACTCTTCCTAGAGCTGGCAGCCCGACCAAACTGAGAAATCGGGGAGAAGGCCTTGGTCAGCAGGTGAACAGAACCCGATGGTTACTCTGAAGAGCTCAGAGTTTTGTCGGAGACTGGAGAGATCTTTCCAGAAGGACAACCATTCTGCAGCCGTCACCATCAGGCCTTTATGCTTAGAGTGCTTCGCCAGACGGAAGCCCACTCCTCAAGTAAAAGGCAATCATAACAGCCCACTTGCGAGTTGCCCAAAAAGTACAGAAAGACTCTCAGACCAGCAGAAACAAGATTCTCTGGCTCGGATGAAACCAAGCATTGGTATTTTTGTATTTTATTAGGATCCCCATTAGCTGTTTCAAAAGCAGCAGCTACTCTTCCTGGGGTCCACACAAAACATGAAACATTACATAATACAGAACATTAATAGACAACAGCTCAAGGACTGAACTACATACATTTAAAACTGGCACACAGCCTACACATCAATACATACACACAAACTATCTAGGTCAAGTAGGGGAGAGGATGGTGCAGTGAGGTGTTGCTTTATCTGTTTTTTGAAAACAGGTTTGCTGTTTATTTGAGCAATATGAGATGGAACGGAGTTCCATGCAATAAGGGCTCTATATAATAGTGTACACTTTCTTTCATTTGTTCTGGATTTGGGGACTGTGAAAATACCCCTGGTGCCATGTCTGGTGGGGTAAGTGCGTGTGTAAGTTGACTTTGCAAACAAGAGCTGTGTGTAAGTTGACTTTGCAAACAATTTGGGATTTTCAACACATTCATGTTTCTTATTAAAAGAAGAAGTGATGCAGTGTCTCCACTCAACTCTTAGCCAAGAGTGACTAGCATACATAGTATTTATTTCAGCCYTCTGATTACAATGAAGAGCAAGACGTGATGCTTTGTTCTGGGCCAGCTGCAGCTTAATTTGGTCTTTCCTTGCAGCACTCGACCACACAACTGGACAATAATCAAGATAAGACAAAACTAGAGCCTGCARAACTTACTTTTTGTAGTGTGGTGTCAAAAAAGCAGATMATCTCCTTATTATAGACCTCTCCCCATTTTTACAACCATTGAATCCATATGTTTTGATCATGACAGTTTACAATCTAAGGTAACGCCAAGTAATTTAGTCTCCTCAACTTGTTCAACAGCCACACCATTCATTACCAGGTTCAGTTGAGGGAATGATTAGTACCAAATACAATGCTTTTAGTTTTAGAGATGYTCAGGACCAGTTTATTACTGGCCACCYATTCCAAAACAGACTGCAACTCTTTGTTAASSGTTTCAGTGACTTCATTAGCTGTGGTTGCTGATGCGTATATGGTTGAATCATCAGCATACATGGATACACATGCTTTGTTTAATGCCAGTGGCAGGTCATTGGTAAAAATAGAAAAGAGTAGAGGGTCTAGGGAGCTGCCCTGCAGTACACCACACTTTACATGTTTGACATTAGAGAAGCTTCCATTAAATAAAACACTTTGAGTTCTGTTAGATAGATAGCTCAGAATCCACGATATGGCAGAGGTTGAAAAGCCATGACACATACGTTTTTTCAACAACAGGTTATGGTCAATAATATCAAAGGCTGCACTGAAATCTAACAGTATAGCT
>NW_019943867.1:35197-39842 GCF_002910315.2 Salvelinus sp. IW2-2015
GGAGCTAGGAACACAAGCATTTCGCTACACCTGTAATAACATCTTCTAAAAATGTGTATGTGACCAATAAAATGAGATTTGATAGCATAGAACATGTCCCAGGTGAGGTTTCATGTACAGGGCAGCAACAAGTGCAGTGTAAGTGTGGGGTCTTGACCATACGGAGGAAGGAATGGAGAGTACCAGGCTGGCTGCACCAGTAAAGTTCATCATGATGTGTCTTCTGCCCCGGGATGGGGGGCCCATGTGGTGATAGAACATCCCAGATATTCACACCCAACCCGGTGAGTCTTGTCTGCGACCGCCAACCGCTGTGTTGATATGCCAGTACTCCGGGCCGGTGGAAGTGGATATTTCCCTGAGAATGCATCACGCTTTCATAGCCTGCTGGTRCCAGATAATACTGTATGTGCTTCAGCCAAATATTGTAATATAGCCTGGTCCCAGATCTGTCCCAGATATATACAGTGTGCTTCAGCCAAGTCCTCTGCTCTGACTACTGTTGTCATGTTTGGCATCACCATGAACGAACATAACAGAGAGGATCTATACAGATCTGGGACCAGGCTCTTTGTACCGTATTCCGTAAGAAGAGACCCAACATTAATGGCCATGACCTGAAAACATACTGTGTCTGTCTCCCCATCTCTCTACAAAAACACATCCATGGAAAATCCAGGAACATCTGTCTGTGTCAGTACTCCTGAGGGTTTGGCAGCTTCCTCCCTGGGCTCTGGTGACAGCTGCCTGCAGGGTGTGAAACCAGGGGGTGGTGGGTGTCACTCACTGACACCMCTCATCATAATCACCTGCATAAATTAAAAGGTACAGTGTGTTGCTAAAGATGATATTGCGGTTTGCCCCCATTGCCAACTAATGAAACAAGAGAGTCAGTATCAAATATACTGTATGGAAGAGCACACTCACAGAGATATACAGACACAGATTCATGAATATCAAAGCTCAAAAGTACAGTACAAGGCAATAAGTTTATACTTTATAGACTGAAAATTACAGAGCAGAGCAGTACATAAACAGACAAACATACAGACAGACAGACACACACACACCAACCCATACACCAACCCTAGGTCCTTCTGCATTCCTGGTTGGTCATAAAAAGTGGGATTGGAGTTTGGCATCTGGCCCAGACCATGAGATCATGTGATATAATCCCCATGGCAACCACTACACCTCAACATAAGCAGACAGACTGACACACGCACGCATGGACGTCTTCCCAGACAGACCCCTCAAGCCAAACCTGGCAGGACCTCTGTGTAGAGACAGGATCTGTCTTTCCTCTCCTCCCAGGGGGACGTAGCCCTTTGTCCCTCTGTCAACAGCTTGTGTCATGCTACTTGAGCGAGGCCTGAGACTCTAAACAGATTCCTCTATTTGTTTTGGCCGCTGCGTGGGAGTTCGACGAGGAGGAGGAGGTTTGGATGTTTGCATCCAGCATAGGGTTGTTTGTATTTTCATGTGTCTTGTAATTCATCATCAGGTTTCACCCCTCGTCCTCTCTCTTTCTGGGGAGCCTTAGGACTGTGTTGCACTAATGCACGTGTCATGTCATATGTCACTGTGTGTCTACTCTGTACTCTGGGGCTCATGAAGTTGGGATCATTCTTGGTATGAGTTGTAGCCATGCTGGTTTGAAGGTTATGTTTTAATTCAATGAGCTATACTGTAAGTGTGGTGACAGAAATTATAATGTAGTGACGCAATATACTTAAAGTTAAAGTCCACTCATGACAATCTCAAGAGGCACTCCTGCAAATTAAAACATTTAAAAGTCAACACTTGGTTATCTCTAGATAACTAAAGTCGATTCGATTGCATCACTTGGAGCACTGCAAAGCACTGTGGCTTAGTATTTACACTCCCTGCTATAGGCCCACACGACAGCAACGGAAATATAGGTCTACAACAACGTCATATATAGAGGCGTTTTAGAATAGCATACTTTATGGCCGTACTAAAACATCCTGTTCGCCTGACCCGCTCCTGAACATCTCTCTGGTCAGTTTGGAGGAATTACAGCCTTGTGTCCCCAGCAATTGATTTATCTCAGAGTTGTGGAATTCCCAAATGAGTTCTCTGTTGTAGCAGGAAACTCAGGGAATGGTTTTATTGCCCGGCGCCCCATCCACCTCAGAGTCTGAACTGTGATCACTGCCCGTAACCAAGGAGATCACCCTGCTGTTTGTAAACAGTTCATTTTCTAGGGGGTGGCGCTGGATGGAAAAGCCTGTAGGCCTTTCCYACTTTCAGTTCACAGTATTTGGAGAGAAAAGTAGCCTTTATTCGCTACTAACACGCTAACAACCACACATGCACAAACACTTACTGATATTAACACTAACTTTAACATAATAACAAGTGTAGATAGTAGGCATGTTGGAATTCAGGATGGGAATATCCAGATGATTAAGAAACTCCATAGGCACAGCTATAAACAGTTTGGAGGTCGTACTCCGAGCATGACTGTGGTATGCACAGAGTGTCCCGGGCCAAGGAGCTGGTGTGAAATACTTTAGGAGAGTGATAAAGGTGAATCATGGAGAAGAGTATAAAGCATCATGGATGATTGATGATGGTCAAATACAGAAGGACAGTAACAGTAAGGTGGCATCAAGGCTACGCCTCGGCTGCTAACTTTACTGTATCACTAGGTTACGCCTCTGCTGCTAACTTTACTGTATCACTAGGCTACGCCTCGGCTGCTAACTTTACTGTATCACTAAGTTACGCCTCGGCTGCTAACTTTACTGTATCACTAGGCTACGCCTCTGCTGCTAACTTTACTGTATCACTAGATTACGCCTCGGCTGCTAACTTTACTGTATCACTAGGTTACGCCTCGGCTGCTAACTTTACTGTATCACTAGATTACGCCTCGGCTGCTAACTGTACTGTATCACTAGGTTACGTGTAGGCTGCTAACTTTACTGTATCACTAGATTACGCCTCGGCTGCTAACTTTACTGTATCACTAGGTTACGCCTCGGCTGCTAACTTTACTGTATCACTAGATTACGCCTCGGCTGCTAACTGTACTGTATCACTAGGTTACGCCTCGGCTGCTAACTTTACTGTATCACTAGGTTACGTGTAGGCTGCTAACTTTACTGTATCACTAGGTTACGCCTCGGCTGCTAACTTTACTGTATCACTAGGTTACGCCTCGGCTGCTAACTTTACTGTATCACTAGGTTACGCCTCGGCTGCTAACTTTACTGTATCACTAGGTTACGTGTAGGCTGCTAACTTTACTGTATCACTAGGTTACGTTAGGCTGCTAACTGTACTGTATCACTAGGTACGCCTCTGCTGCTAACTTTACTGTATCACTAGATTACGCCTCGGCTGCTAACTTTACTGTATCACTAGGTTACGCCTCGGCTGCTAACTTTACTGTATCACTAGATTACGCCCGGCTGCTAACTTTACTGTATCACTAGGTTACGCCTCGGCTGCTAACTTTACTGTATCACTAGGTTACGCCTCGGCTGCTAACTGTAACTGTATCACTAAGTTACGCATTGGCTGCTAACTTTACTGTTTCATTAGGTTACGCATCGGCTGCTAACTTTACTGTATCACTAGGTACGCCTCGGCTGCTAACTTTACTGTATCACTAGGTTACGCCTCGGCTGCTAACTTTACTGTATCACTAGGTTACGCCTCGGCTGCTAACTTTACTGTATCACTAGGTTACGCCTCGGCTGCTAACTTTACTGTATCACTAGGTTACGCCTCGGCTGCTAACTTTACTGTATCACTAGGTTACACCTCGGCTGCTAACTTTACTGATCACTAGGTTACACCTCGGCTGCTAACTTTACTGTATCACTAGGTTACGCCTCGGCTGCTAACTTTACTGTATCACTAGGTTACGCCCCGGCTGCTAACTTTACTGTATCACTAGGTTACGCCTCGGCTGCTAACTTTACTGTATCACTAGGTTACGCCTCGGCTGCTAACTTTACTGTATCACTAGGTTACGCCTCGGCTGCTAACTTTACTGTATCACTAGGCTACGCCTCGGCTGCTAACTTTACTGTTCACTAGGTTACACCTCGGCTGCTAACTTTACTGTATCACTAGGTTACGCCTCGGCTGCTAACTTTACTGTATCACTAGGTTACACCTCGGCTGCTAACTTTACTGTATCACTAAGCTACGCCTCGGCTGCTAACTTTACTGTATCACTAGGTTACGCCTCTGCTGCTAACTTTACTGTATCACTAAATTACGCCTCGGCTGCTAACTTTACTGTATCACTAGGCTACGCCTCTGCTGCTAACTTTACTGTATCACTAGGTTACGCCTCGGCTGCTAACTTTACTGTATCACTAGGTTACGCCTCGGCTGCTAACTTTACTATATCACTAGATTACGCCTCGGCTGCTAACTTTACTGTATCACTAGGTTACGCCTCGGCTGCTAACTTTACTGTATCACTAGGTTACGCCTCGGCTGCTAACTTTACTGTATCACTAGGTTACGCCTCGGCTGCTAACTTTACTGTATCACTAGGTTACGCCTCGGCTGCTAACTTTACTGTATCACTAGGTTACGCCTCGGTGCTAACTTTACTGTATCACTAGGTTACGTGTAGGCTGCTAACTTTACTGTATCA
>NW_019943867.1:42006-44905 GCF_002910315.2 Salvelinus sp. IW2-2015
CCGATAGCGTGAGAACGAAGCGGATTAGAGGGTAGCCTATAGCACCAGATATCTAGAACAGAAGATTAGAGTGTAACCGTATAGCAATGGAATATCTAAAGAACATATAGAATTAGACGGGTACCTATAGCACACAGATATCCTAAAAAGAGGACGAGAAGGTACCCGTATAGTATCCAGATCTTTTTTTTTTTTTTTTTTACCCCCTTTCCGCCCAATTTTGCGGGTATCGCAATCGCTAGTAATTACTATCTGTGTCTCCAGTCCTACAACTCCCGTCTCCGGGCTCAGGTGAGAGGGAGACAAAGGTCGAAAGCAATGCGTCCCCCGAAGCACAAAGACCCAAGACCCAAGCCCCACTGGCTTTAACACAGCGGGCCTCCAACCGGAAGCCAGCCGCACCAATGTGTCGGGAAAACACCCGTGCACCTCCCCCTCTGTGTTAGCGCGCACTGCGCCCGGCCCGCCACAGGAGTCGCTGGAGCGCAATGAGACAAGGATATCCCTACCTACCGGCCAAACCCTCCCTAACCCGGACGACGCTAGGCCAATTGTGCGTCGCCCCATGGACCTCCCGGTCGCGGCCGGCTGCGACAGAGCCTGGGCGCGAACCCAGAGACTCTGGTGGCGCAGCTAGCGCTGCGATGCAGTGCCCTAGACCACTGCGCCACCCGGGAGGCCTATAGTACCAGATATCTAAACAGAGGGATTAGAGGGTAACCTATAGCAATGGATACCTAAACAGAGTGACTAGAGGGTAACCTATAGCACCAGATATCTAAACAGAGGGACTAGAGGGTAACCTATAGCACCAGATATCTAAAAAGAGGGATTAGATGGTTGTCACGACTTCCGCCGAAGTCGGCTCCTCTCCTTGTTCGGGCGGCGATCAACGTCACCGGCTTTCTAGCCATCGCCGCTCCATTTTTCATATATCCATTTGTTTTGTCTTGTCCTATACAGACCTGGTTTTCATTCCCTAATCATTCTACATGAATTTAGCCCTCTGTTTCCCATCATGTCTTTTTGTGTAATTGTTTGTTTGGTATTGTGGATTATTGTCGGGCGCTTTACTTTTGCCATGTTCCGTGTTTTTGGCACGTTATTGTTTTTATGTGCTGTGTATTTTGGAACAGAATAAAAGTGTGCCTGTTCACTACACTCGGCTCTCCTGCACCTGACTTCGCCTCCTGTACATACCTTTGACAATGGTAGCCTATAGCTAGATATCTAAACAGAGGGATTAGAGGGTAACCTATAGCACCAGATATCTAAACAGAGGAATTAGAGGGTAACCTATAGCTAGATATCTAAACAGAGGGACTGGTGGGTAATTTATAGCATCAAATATCTAAACAGAGGGATTAGAGGGTAGCCTATAGCTAGATATCTAAACAGAGGGACTAGAGGGTAACCTATAGCAATGGATATCTAAACAGAGGGATTGGCAGGTAACCTATAGCAAAATATCTTGCTGTAGTTTGTTCATAAATCATAAAGGTACTGTATACTAGCTGAAGTGTACATAAAACTATAATATTTATTACGTACAAACACAGCGTTTTGTGAACATGTCTCATTACCGTAACGCTTTTTCAAATTCCTGCAAAATCTCCAATCGTTTTTTCAATAAAGTTTTATTCTCCCACGATGCATCATCTAGAGGAGTAGTCCTTAGTTAAGTAAATGTTTTATTATTCTCAAACAGCCSTTTGTTTATATATTTTTTTGAGTTTGAAAACTGTTGCGGTAATGARAGTTTTGTGGAAATTGTGATAAAATACATAATGTCTGATCCAAAAAAACKAATAATTATTATGAAATAGATAAATACAGATCAAGAGAACATCTCAGTGATCTAAGAGGAAATTGTCTTGTTGTCTGTGTGTGCACCTGGGTATGTGCATTGCATATGTGTGTGTGTGCATACTATGTGTGTGTGTGTTTGTATGTGTGTGCAAGGGAAAAAGAGGAGTGTGTTAAAAGCACACCTGCATCCTCACCTTTCGACTCTCTGTTTAAACGCCTCCCACTCCTTCATTCCATAACCCTATCTGTATTACCGAGACAGAGAAATACTCTTTTAAAGACCATGACTGACTTCTGGTAAGAAATAAGTTAATGGTAAATAATTCGGTCTATGGAATGTGAAGAGTGGGCTTGAAATACAATATCAGTCTGCGTTACTCAAACAAGTGTTCAGGTGGTGTGGGTCCATGTGGACAGGTCCACGGTCAGGGTCTGGTAGAGCAGAGAGCTTTCTTGGAGGAGGGGTTTTTGTCTGCCAGGACGCTATGTGTGTCGCGTATAATCGTCAAGATTTAAATCGTCACCAAGTGATATGTACAGTTGAAGTCGGAAGTTTTACATACACCTTAGCCAAATATATTTAAATCAGTTTTTCACAATTCCTGACATTTAATCCTTGTAAAGATTCCCTGTCTTAGGTCAGTTAGGATCACCACTTTCCTTTAAGAATGTGAATGTCAGAATAATAGTAGAGAGAATGATTTATTTCAGCTTTTATTTCTTTTCATCACATTCCCAGTGGGTCAGAAGTTTCATACACTCAATTTAGTATCTGGTAGCATTGCCTTTAAATTGTTTAACTTGGGTCAAACGTTCCACAAGCTTCCCAATAAGTTGGGTGTCACGCCCTGACCTTAGTTCCTTGTTTATGTCTTATTTTGGTTTGGTCAGGGCCGTGGTTGGGGTGGCATTCTATGTTGTGTTTCTATGTTTGTATTTCTAAGGTGTTTGGCCTGGTGTGGTTCTCAATCAGAGGCAGCTGTCTATCGTTGTCTTGATTGAGAACCATACTTAGGTAGCCTCATTCCCACCTGTGCTTGGTGGGTATTTTTTTCTGTTTTGTGTATTGCACCTTGCAGAACTGTTCGTT
>NW_019943867.1:47053-55776 GCF_002910315.2 Salvelinus sp. IW2-2015
TCACCCTCACACTAACACTAACACTCACACTCTGTCACGTTCCTGACCTGATTTCCTTTATTTTGTCTTTGTTTAGTATGGTCAGGGCYTGAGTTGGGGTGGGCATTCTATGTTATGTGTTTCCATGTTTAGGTTCATTGTTAATTAGCCTGATATGGTTCTCAATCAGGGGCAGGTGTTTTACGTTTCCTCTGATTGAGAACCATATTAAGGTAGGCTGTTCACACCGTTTGTTTGTGGGTGATTGTTCCTGTGTCAGTGTTTGTGCCACACGGGACTGTTTCGTTTGTTAGTTTGTTCCTGTTCGTGCGTTCTTCGTTGTCTGTAAGTTCTCATGTTCAGGTCTGTTTACGTCGTTTATTGTTTTGTAGTTTGTTAAGAGTTTTTCCGTCTTCGTCTTTCTTTAATAAATCATTATGTCTTCATACCTCGCTGCATATTGGTCCGATCCTTCTCGCCTCTCCTCGTCCGATGAGGAGGACGAAATAGACAATCGTTACACACTCACACTCACACTAGCACTAACACTAACACTAGCATTAGCATTAGCACTAGCACTAGCACTAACACTAGCACTAACACTAACACTAGCCCTAACATTAACACTAGCACTAGCACTAGCACTCATACTCCCTCACCCTCACACTAGCACTAGCACTAACACTAGCACTAACACTAGCACTAACACTAGCACTCATACTCACAGTCACGGTCACCCTCACATTAACACTCACACTAACGCTGACTTAGCTGATAGCTGCTTTATAAATAATAAAAAAATGACTTACTCTGTCTATGATTTGTGGTTGTCTCACCTAGCCACCATAAGGTAAATGCACTAACTGTAAGTCGTTTTGGATAACAGCGTCTGCTAAATTACTAAAATGTATTTGTGTGTGTGTCCAGGGCTGCAGTGTGGAGCAGAGGGAGCACCAGCCTGGGCGCCCTACCACCTGGACTGGCACTGGGTTTGCCAAGGTCCCAGAGGGCAGCAGCCTGGATTTCTCCATCAACATCATCCCCTACTCCATGGAGTACGACCTCCTCATCCGCTATGAGTCGCAAGTTAGTGCCTAGTTACTCACGCACACGTATGCACACACACACAAACACATAACATTTTATTTGATTTACCCATACACACACACACACACACACACACACACACACACACACACACACACACACCTCTATTCTCCGGGTGTGTACTGTACAGTGTGTATATTACCTTTATTGTGGTGTGTGTGTTGTGTTAGATGCCACGGGACTTGGAGGAGGTCCGTGTGACTATCATTCGGCCAGGGCCCATTCCCACCAGCAGCCCATGTGGAAACACCATCCCTGCAGACGACATGCTCACTGTTTCCCTGCCTGCAGGATCCAGGTGAGGAACACAGACACACACCTCACTATGGAAAATACAGGTCGCCTAGCGGTTAAGAGAATTTGACCAATAACCGAAAGGTTGCTGGTTCGAATCTCCGCGCTGAATAGGTGAACAATCTGCCGATGTGCCCTTGAGCATGGCACTTAACCCTAATTGCTTCTCTAAGTCACTCTGGATAAGCATTTCACTACACTTTCCTCTAGTGTTTGTGTGTGTGTGATGCAGGTTTGTCGTGCTGCCTCAATCTATCTGCTTGGAGAGAGGAGTTAGTTACACGCTTCACTTTGAGTTCAGTCGCTATCTGGAACGGAACAATGTTCTCATTCCCGGTACAACTGCTGCCAACATTCTAGTGGACTCTGTGAGTATCAATACTCAACAAAGGATATGTTTGTCTGGACATCTCTCTCTCTCTTTCTCTCTCCCTCTCTCTCTCTTTCTCACTCCCTCTCTCTCTCTTTCTCTCCCTCTCTCTCTCTTTCTCTCTCCCTCTCTATTCTTTATCTCTCCCTCTCTCTTTCTGTCTAATTGTGTTCTTCTTATGTAGTCTAGCTAAAACTCCTCCCTCCTTCCTCTCCAGATTTCCCTTCTCCCTCGTTACTCCTCCCTGGAGATGTTCATCGGCGGAGACCCCGCCTCCATCGCCCGGAAACAGAGCTACGAGCGCTACCGCTGCCATGACGGGGCTAAGAGCGTGACACGCCCCCAGATCAGTGACGTCTGTGCCAAACTCATCACCAGCATGTCAGCCATCATTAACCATGGAGCTTTGGGTATGTCAACTCTCCTACAGTTCACAAATGAACCTCATCCACTAGGGGAGTTCAGATAGTCGCTGTCGTCAAAGATGCCTGGTGATACCTAAATACCGAACTTATTTGCAATGAAATTAAAATGTTTTAATCACTTCCTTCTTCTTCACAGCTTGCCAGTGTGACCCCCAGGGTTCAGTCAGCTCAGTGTGTGACATGCGCGGAGGTCAGTGTCGCTGTAGGTCCAATGTGATTGGACGGCGCTGTGACCACTGTGGTCCTGGGACGTACGGCTTTGGACCTACAGGATGTAAAGGTGAGTGTCGTAACCCCAGTCAACCACACAGAGTCATACTCCTGCTGTTATCTAGTAGGGTACACACATAGTTTCTTCTGCAGAGGTGCATTGGACTGTTCTATCTGTCCGTCAGTCTTTACGGGGCCTTTATTACCCACTGACCCCCTCCCTCACGCCTCTCTTCATCTACCCTTTCCTATACATCTCTCCCTTGTTCTCTCTATCTCTCTCTCTAGCCTGTGAGTGTAGTCTGGAAGGTGCGGTCACTCGGTTCTGTGACCAGCTGACTGGGCAGTGCCCATGCAGCCAGGGTGCGTTTGGCCAGCGGTGCGATGGCTGCCAGGCAGGACACTGGGGCTTCCCCAACTGTAAGCAGTGCCTATGTAACGGACACGCTGAGGAGTGCCACCAGAGGACCGGAGCCTGTCTCAACTGCAGGGAAAACACTGGAGGGGACAAATGTGACAGGTGGCGATTCACCATGGGGACAGTGGAGAATCTGGGGATAAGTATGAAGGTACCACTATTAAATGTAATTGCGCTATTACTGTATTTCAAGGTGTGCCAACGGTTACTACGGAAACCCGGTGCTGGGCACAGGTAACAGTAACCGATGCCAGCCCTGCCCCTGCCCGGATGGCCCAAACAGCGGAAGACACTTTGCTACCTCCTGTCACCAGGACAACCACAACAGACAGGTGGTCTGCAACTGTAACCAAGGATACACAGGTACAGCTCACGCCTCCATTGAGGTGTCTTCTCTCTCTCCCTCTCTTGTTCTTCCTCCTCTTCCTTAGCCAGGGAAGTGGATGATGAGGAACAGTTTGATCATGTCTGCATGAATGAGCAGGTGTATCATAGGGCTAATTAATGATGCACTGTGAATGGAGATGATTGGTTGGTTAGTGTGATTTAAACTCGCCACGGTGGGTCTTCTGGTGAACCAAATAAAAAATCTGTGGACAAATAGTCTCGTAGAAAGTTCCTCCGACCAGAATGAGTGTGGAATGATAACGTGTGATGTTTCCTCCCTTACCCTACTTGGCACAGGGGGGATGGTTAAGCGCTCCGAGGGTTCCTTCAAGCGTGAGTAATGATGATGGGAAACCACCCTCCCTAAAAATAAATTAAGAACTGCCCCTGCATGGCTTCAGCACCCCACCTATCTATGGTGCTGTGCCACAGTACACTCCTGCCTCAGAGTAGATGAAATTCCTATAAACTGATCCAGAATCAGTTTTGAACGATTGTATAACACAAATAACTGTAATTGAGTTGGATGACTGATACTGAAGCTGAGTCTGGGTCAACTTCTACAGTATCTCCTGTGTATATCAACTATTATGTTATACTGGGCACATACAGTCAGTGCTTGTTACTCCTGCTGAATCACACAGGCACCAAGCAGCAGGCAGTCAACCAACTGAAAACAACAGAATCTCTGCCATGCTGCATTCTGTCTTGTGATTCTCTGCCTCCGTTAAACAGACACAAAATACAGGAACAGGTCTGACACTCATAGCAGACACGCTGAAGCTGTGAGAGTGACACTACGCCAACCTATGTGTTCACTCACACCCACTGTGAGCCTGTGACAAATAGACATATCTTAACAGCTGCTTTTCTCTGCTTTAGATAGCTTTGCTGCTACAATCATGATGTGCTTTACTGTAAATGCACAATGGAACAAACAAAGTCTCTGTGGAATCAAACTGTGTTCAAGCTCTGTACTTTAATGTATTCTCCAATTAAAAAGAATTTACAGTAGAAATGACACTCAATTTATTGGGRCCTCTGTGTCATCTTGCCTTGTTGTATACATTCAGCCTTTCAGTTTCCACAAAATAATAGTATCACAATGCCCATTTATATTTTCTGTCAAGTGAGGAAATCCTATGTTGTARTCAACTCGGGGGTTAGAATACACTACTTCCCTGCTAGGAGTGACCTCTCTCTCCTTGTTTTGCTGGAGGGACCTCAAGACCAGCAGCTGTAGGTTGTCTGTCAAACCCAAAAGTCAGCCGCCCTCCACCCCAGCYTACTCTGCCCCCTGCAGCCGTCAGTTGGACAAAAAAATGTAAAGTATGTCTCCCTTCCTCTGAATCCATCCTTAGAAAAGATGGGCTCTTTGTGAGAGAAGTAAATRGTTCACGGTGTCTGCCAAAATGCTGAAGCACAGTGTTGTGTTAGAGACCACCTGAAGCGAGACCGATTGAAGACCAACACCGAGACCAGAACAATGAGAGTCCAATTCAAGACCATGACTGTAATTGTTCCAAATCATCACCACAATAAGAGTTGATAATGTCCAGTATTTCTGTGTTCATATTTCAGAAGGACATATGGATCGTTTAGACATTAAAAATGGTGAAGAAATGCACGCTGAGGAAAATAGAGAGACACTCTACACATGATCACAAACCCAAACAGGTTTCTGTTAGATAGAAATACCAAATATGTAACAAATTCCTCAGTCTGCCCTCTCTTGGTGAGGTGCAACTTTGAAACAATTTCCCCCACTCTTCTCTGCCAGCTGCACGGAGTAGATTGACATTTATTGGGATGAGTCTTGTCCTGGAGGCAGAGCAGARCGATTTCCACTAGATGGGCCAGTGGCAAAGTCAAAATTAACTATGTAGGCCTATAGTAATAATGRATGAAAACCAAAATTAGCTTTTTGATCTTAATTTAAGATAAGGGTTAGGCATAAGGTTAGCAATTTGTTTAAGATGAGGGTTAAAATGGGATTTTATGACTTTGTGGCTGTGCCAGCTAGTTACTACCCCACAGAGCAGCCTCCAATACATGAGTCATCCCAATAAATGCCAACCTGCACAAGCAGAGCAAGAAAATTCAGACAAGTSCGACAAGTTTTGAACATACTGAGCTGAGAATTTTTTGTAGACTGCAGAAATGTTTTTTCTTCCCAAGCTTCAGAAGTCACTATWACAGYACTAGTAAAGGCCCAGAAATGTATTTTCTTCCAAAAATATATATTTTTATTAATTATATAATTTTTATTCTGATTTTCAAGCACCCCTACTTCCCGCGGCAATGGTTTTGAGGATATTTTTCAATGAAAGAAAAGGACAGTAATGTTACAAGACAAGTAGGAAGCGATATCATGACAGAAGTGTGGATATTTGGCCTGGCAAAGCGTTTTTATGCGCTGACTGAATGGGAACTGATAATGAGTTTTTTACTCCGCTGGTCTCTGGAAGAAATTACGAGTCCTCCTTGTCCGAGACCGAGTCAAGACCGAGTAAAAATGTATCCTACACTGAGACAAGACTGACAGCACTCAATACTGTTAACCAACTTCCAAACYAGCTTCAATGCCATACAACACTCCTTCCGTGGCCTCCAACTGCTCTTAAACGCTAGTAAAACTATATGCATGCTCTTCAACTGATCGCTGCCTGCACCCGCTTGCCCAACTAGCATCACTACTCTGGACGGTTCTGACTTAGAATATGTGGACAACTATAAATACCTAGGTGTCTGGCTAGACTGTAAACTCTCCTTCCAGACTCATATTAAGCATCTCCAATCCAAAATTAAATCTAGAATRYGCTTCCTATTTTGCAACAAAGCCTCCTTCACTCACGTTGCCAAACATACCCTCGTAAAATGGACTATCCTACCGATCTATAAGTCTTTGCTAGGTAATGCTCCGCCTTATCTCAGCTCACTGGTCACCATAACAACACCCACCTGTAGCACGTGCTCCAGCAGGTATATCTCACTGGTCATCCCCAAAGCCAACACCTCCTTTGGCCGCCTTTCCTTCCAGTTCTCTGCTGCCAATGACTGGAACGATTTGCAAAATGGCTGAAGTTGAAAACTTATATCTCCCTCACTAACTTTAAGCATCAGCTATCAGAGCAGCTCACCGATCGCTGCAGCTGTACACAGCGCATCTGTAAATAGCCCATCCAACTACCTACCTCATCCCCATATTGTTTTTATTTACTTTTTTTTGCGTTATTGACTGTATTCTGATTTGGTTACCCAGGAGATAAACAGTGACTAGTGAGGAGCTCTGTTGCAGAGTGGATTATGCTTCAGCCCATGTGTAACTGTGTTGTTGTTGTTTAATGTCACACTGCTTTGCTTTATCTTGGCCAGGTCGCAGTTGTAAATGAGAACTTGTTCTCAACTGGCCTTCCTGGTTAAATAAAGGTGAAATAAAAATAAATACAAATATGTGGTCTCAAGAACGGACTCTACAACACTGCTGAAGCATAATCCACTCTGCAACAGAGCTCCRCACTAGTCACTGTTTATCTCCTGGGTAACCAAACTCCCTTTTAACACAAGATGTGATAGCATTGCACAATGATAAAATATGAAACATTTTCAAGTATCTAACATCATGTGTACATCCTGATAACAACTTTATTGATAGTCACTGAGCTGGGTTTCACCACTTGTCTCTGTCTGTCTGCATAAGCTATCAAACTATAAGCTTCTCACTTAAGTTCACTGGAAAACTGTTTGGAAATACTTGAAAATACCAAGTCATTTTTCACCCTCACCCAGCCAATAAATATCTCAATATCAACATAAGATATTCCACTTTCCATCTCTGTCCATCCAAAAATCTCCCTCCTTCTCCCTCAATCTTTTTTCCTTTTTGGGTCACAGGTTCCCGGTGTGAGGAGTGTGCCCCTGGTTACTATGGTAACCCCTCCCAGCCAGGTGGGCGGTGCCAGCCCTGCAGGTGCAGTAACAACATTGACATGTCAGACCTGGATGCGTGTGACCGGCGGACAGGAGAGTGTGAGAAGTGTCTCTACAACACAGAGGGACCGGACTGTGGGGTGTGCAAGAGCGGTTACTATGGAGACGCCTCGCGACGCAACTGCAGAAGTGAGTGACTGTTGAAGCATCCTTTTTACACAAAAAAAACTTAACAACCATTCATTTTAGACTGTATATGTATATTTTTTATCTACTTTTTTCTGTTTCATCAGAGTGCACCTGTAACTTCCTGGGCACAGAGCAAACCCAGTGTACAGCGCGGGATGAGTGTGTCTGCCAGCGTGCCACGGGGCAGTGCCAGTGTCTACCCAACACTATCGGCCTGACATGTGACCACTGTAAGCCCAACTACTGGAACCTGGCTAGTGGGCGGGGCTGTGAGGCCTGCGGCTGTGAACCCAACAACGCTGTCAACCCCGCCTGCAACGAGGTGTGGGTGTGGTTCCATTATTATTAAGGTGCTTCATGGGATAAACCTCTTCTGTGACCTCATGCTCATGTTTGTCCTCTCTGTGCCCCAGTTCACTGGAAAGTGTCAGTGTCGTGATTGGGAATTTCTGTGAGTGTAATGTTTACTTTAATTTATATGTTTATTTCACTTTTGTAGTATTATCTTACTTCACTTGTTTTGGCAATGTTTAACATGTCTTCCCCATGCAGAGAGAGAGAGAGAAGAGAGAGAGAGAGAGAGAGAGAGAGAGAGAGAGAGCGAGACAGAGAGTACAGAGAGACAGAGAGACAGAGAGACAGAGAGAACAGAGAGAGAGAGAGAGAGAGAGAAGAGAGAGAGCCATATTTCTTTCCCAAAATTATAATTCAATACAAAGGAATTTGAAACTATAAAAAGATGCAAGAAAAATTCAAATATTTGTTGGTGAAAAGCCAAAATGTGCAGTTTTGGCAGCCAAATATGTGTTCCTCCTGCCACAGGCCTGGAGGGACAAGCCAGTGAAAAATGCAAAGTAATGTTGATATATTTCCCATTTAGCTGAGTTTTGTTTTGTCTTTCGTACCAGGTCATGGGGTCTTTCTCAGTCTGGTGACCTGGTCTACTACTGTTGCTTTAATTTGTATCTGTTGTTCTGATTAATATTGGTTGTTGTAGCTGTTATTTAATGTTTATATCCCATGTCCACTACTACTTTATTATTACTGGTTAGTCCCACCAATTTATTTATATATAAATATATATATATTTTTGTGTTATACTATACATATAGAATTTTTAGTTTTAAATATTTTCGATATGTATTACGCTTGACAATGTAAGTAATAATAACTTGCCATGTCAATAAAGTCAATTGAATTGAATTGAATGGAATTGAAGTGAGAGAGAGAGAGAGAGAGAGAGAGAGAGAGAGGAAGTCGGAGATCGTTAGTTATGTCTGCTTGCTGATATTTTGATGCCATTCTTATTGAATAACATGTTACATGGCGTTTCTGTTAATGCTGACCTCTACACTGGTCCTTGGTCACCCAGTAGTTCTCTTGGCAGTCTGTACAGGTCTTCCCACCAAATCCG
>NW_019943867.1:55801-58161 GCF_002910315.2 Salvelinus sp. IW2-2015
GGCAGGAGGTTAGGAAGTGCAGCTCAGTTTCCACCTCATTTTGTGGGCAGTGTGCACATAGCCTCTCTTCTCTTGACAGCCAGGTCTGCCTACGACTGCCTTTCACAATAGCAAGGCTATGCTCACTGAGTCTGTACATAGTCAAAGCTTTCCTTAAGTTTGGGTCAGTCACAGTGGTCAGGTATTCTGCCACTGTGTACTCTCTGTTTAGGGCCAAATAGCATTCCAGTTTGCTCTATTTTTTTGTTAATTCTTTCCAATGTATCAAGTAATTTTTGTTTTCTCATGATTTGGTTGGGTCTAATTGTATAGCTGGTCCTGGGGCTCTGTGGGGTGTGTTTGTGTTTGTGAACAGAGCTCCAGGACCAGCTTGCTTAGGTGACTTTTCTCCAGGCTAATTCTGCTCTGCATGCGTTATTTGGTGTTTTACGTTGTACATGAAGGATATTTTCTTTGTGTTGTTGTTTGTTTATTATTTTCCAGTGGTGGTGGTTAGAGTCTATGGGTTCTTCAATTACATTGAGCTGATTTCTGACGTGCTGTTCCTTATTTTTCCTTTGTGTATTTCTGTATTGTTTTAGTGATTCACCATAGTGAAGGTGTAGACTCGGGTTTTCTGGGTCTCTATGTTTTTGGTTGGACAGGTTTATKAATTTCTTTCTTAGGTTTTTGCATTCTTCATCAAACCATTMGTCGTTGTTGTTCATTTTCTTCGGTTTTCTGTTTGAAATTTTTAGWTTTGATAMGGAAGCTGAGAGGTCAAATATACTGTTTAGATTTTCTACTGCTACGTTTACACCTTCARTATTACAGTGGAACGTTTTGTCCAGGAAGTTGTTGAAAAGGGATTGAATTTGTTGTTGCCTAATTGTTTTTTGGTAGATTTCCACACTACATTCCTTCCATCTACAGCATTTCTTAATATTACTCAGTTCCTTTGGCTGTGATGCCTCATGATTGAGTATTGCTCTGTTCAAGTAGACTGTGATTTTGCTGTGATCTGACAGGGGTGTCAGTGTGCTGACTGTGAACGCTCTGAGAGACTCTGGGTTGAGGTCAGTGATWAAGTAGTCTACAGTACTACTGCCAAGAGATGAGCTATAGGTGTACCCACTATAGGAGTCCCCTCGAAGCCTACCGTTGACTATGTACATACCCAGCATGGGACAGAGCTACAGGAGGTGTGACCCGTTTTTGTTGGTTATATGTTGTCGTAGTTGTGCCGAGGGGGGCATATGGGGGAGGGAATACTGTCACCTGCAGGCAGATGTTTGTCCCCCTGTGTGCTGAGGGTGTCAGGTTCTGTCCAGTTCTGGCATTTAGGTCACNCACTACATTCCTTCCATCTACAGCATTTCTTAATATTACTCAGTTCCTTTGGCTGTGATGCCTCATGATTGAGTATTGCTCTGTTCAAGTAGACTTTGATTTTGCTGTGGTCTGACACGGGTGTCAGTGGGCTGACTGTGAACGCTCTGAGAGACTCTGGGTTGAGGTCAGTGATAAAGTAGTCTACAGTACTACTGCCAAGAGATGAGCTATAGGTGTACCCACTATAGGAGTCCCCTCGAAGCCTACCGTTGACTATGTACATACCCAGCATGGGACAGAGCTACAGGAGGTGTGACCCGTTTTTGTTGGTTATATGTTGTCGTAGTTGTGCCGAGGGGGGCATATGGGGGAGGGAATACTGTCACCTGCAGGCAGATGTTTGTCCCCCTGTGTGCTGAGGGTGTCAGGTTCTGTCCAGTTCTGGCATTTAGGTCACCACAGACTAGTACATGTCCCTTGGCCTGGAAATGATTGATTTCCCCCTCCAGGATGGAGAAGCTGTCTTTATTAAAGTATGGGGATTCTAGTGGGGGGATATAGGTAGCACACATGAGGACATTTTTCTCTGTTAAGATCATTTCCTTTTGAATTTCTAGCCAAATGTAAAATGTCCCTGTTTTGATCAATTTAATAGCGTGAGTTAGGTCTGCTCTATACCAAATTAGCATACCCCCTGAGTCCCTTCCCTTTTTCACACCTGGTAGTTTGGTGGATGGGATTACCAGATCTCTGTAACCTAGAGGGAAACCAGTGGGTCCGTCTCCTTTATACTATGTTTCACACCTGGTAGTTTGTTGGATGGGACTACCAGCTCTCTGTAACCTAGAGGGAAACCAGTGGGTCCGTCTCCTCTATACTATGTTTCTTGTAGGATGACAATGTCTGTATTTCCGATTTCTTTGWTGAAATCCAGGTTCCTACTTTTTAGGCCAAAGGCAGATGYCKTCAGGCCTTGYATATTCCAGGATGAGTTAGTGACGGCTTTGTGTTCCATAAAGTGTCCAATGTTGTTGGTCGTGGGGTTTGGC
>NW_019943867.1:59734-87130 GCF_002910315.2 Salvelinus sp. IW2-2015
CCACAGCTCTCTGTAACCTAGACGGGAAACCAGTGGTGGGTCCCGTCTCCTCTATACTATGTTTCTTGTAGGATGATGACAATGTCTGTATTTCCGATTTCTTTTGTTGAAATCCACGGTTCCTACTTTTTAGGCCAAAGGCAGATGGATCAGGCCTTGAATATTCCAGGATGAGTTAGTACGGCTTTTGTGTTCCATAAAGTGTCCAATGTTGTTGGTTCTGGGGGTTTGGGCTTCAGGCCTAAGTGTGAAGCAAGAGCTGCTGATCATCTAGTACATGCCATTGGCGTTGGGCTAGTGTAAGAGTGGGTTTGGGCCTGTTTTCCTACTCACGGCCTGGGCGTATGTGTACTCTTCCATGGTTGAGGCCCTCTTGCGGGAGTGGGGGCACGGGGAGGGCTGCAGGGACATAGGTCTGATCTGAGGGCCTAAATGGGATGTGGGCATAGGTTGACTTGGGTAATTAGTTCGTGTGTTGATCGTTGGGTGGGGGTGGTATGTGGCTGGGTGTTGTGGTCTGTGATGTAGGTCCTCTGGCGTGTGGTGTGTGGGGGTTGTCAGGCAAGGGCATCAGGGGGCTGACAGGGGGGGTGCTCAGAGGGGGTGGAATTCCCCTGGGCTTGGGCTTTCATTTGTCTGTCCCGCTATGTTATGTCGACGCTTGGTCAGGGTATGGGGTGGACTGTTCTGCTGTGTGGTGTCAGACTTTTGTCAGGAGCTTAAGTTGGGCTGTTCTGCTGGCTTCTCTGCGGGGGTGGCTACCTCTCTAGTGGGTTTTGTCTCTGTCACACACCATCCCCTCAATCCTTTCCTCCAGCCAGTCTGATCTCTCTCTAGTGTCTGTTCGTTCTCCTGATCTGTCTTTGTTCCTGTAGATGTTGTCTCACTGCAGTCCAGCAGTGGCAGATATGTCGTCTCTCCACCTCCAGCTCTCCAGGTCCTGGGTTAAGGGGTTGTTGTTGTGCTGACTGTTGTACTGGGTCTGTGCTGACTGGAGCGTAATCACCTGCTGTTCCAGTCCACCTGCCTTCCTCCAGCTGGGTGATTTATCCCTCATTTGAATATGGTTGTGACTTTCCGCTTGGGGTTGCCTCGTCTGTGGGTTTAGTAATCTGAAGAGGTCCTGGTCTGACTTCTCGACGTGGGGGTATCTTTCTTCAAAGTGGAGGCTTCTCTGCTGAGCTACTTCTTTATTAGGTGAAAGTACAGCTGAAACTGTTTTGCTGTTGCTCTGTCCCAAAACTGCTTCCAGACTTTAGAGATTTATATTTAGCTGACTCAGAAGTCCTCGTTGTTACTTTATCCTGAGTTTTCCACCCATCGAGAACAAGCCCCCTCTTATCAGAGGGTAGTGGTAATATCACTGCAGTGGGGGTGGCTTATACTGCACTGTGCCAGGGGGGATGTCTTTGTTAATTAGCACTGCCTGTTGCCAGGGGATGGTCCTGTGTTATCATAGCACTGCACTGTGCAGGGGATGCGTCTGTGTTAAATATAGCACTGCACTGCCAGGGATGGTCCTGTGTTAATATAGCAACTTGGCACTGCCAGGGGATGGTCTGTGTAATATAGCACGTGCCTGCCAGGGGATGGGTCTGTGTTAATATAGCACTGCACTGTGCAGGGATGGTCGTGTTAATACATAGCACTGTGCCACGGGGATGGTCTGTGTTATATAGCACTGTGCCATGCCAGGGACTGTCTGGGTTAATATAGCACTGGTGCTCATGCCAGGGGATTGGTCTGTTAATATACACGGTATGCCAGATTGGTGCTTTAGTGCACCATGCAGGGATGGTCTGGTTAATCATAGCACTGTGGCCATGCCAGGGGACTGGTCTTGATTAATATAGTCACTGCCAACCATGCGTGGATGGTCTTGGTTAATATAGCACTGTTGCCTGCCAGGGGAATGGTCTGCTTAATATGCACTGCACATGCAGTGGATGGTCTGGTTAATATACACTGCCACCATTGCCAGGGGGATGTTGCTGGTTAATATAGCACTGTGGCCATGCCAGGGGATGGTCCTGGTTATATAGGCACTGCACATGTGCGAGGGATGGTCTGTGTTTAATATAGGACTGTTGCCATGGCCAGGGGAGGTCTGTTAATATAGACTGTGTCTATGCAGGGGATGGGTCTGGTAATATTGAGACTGGCTCTTGCCAGGGATGGGTCTGGTTAATATAGCACTGCACCATGCCAGGGGATGGTCTGGTTAATATAGGCACTGTGCCATGCCAGGGGATGGTCTGGTTAATATAGCATTGTGCCATGCCAGGGGATGGTCTGTGTTAATTATAGCACTGTGCCATGCCACGGGAATGGTCTGGTTAATATAGCAACTGTGCCATGCCAGGGGATGGGTCTGGTTTAATATAGCACTTGCCATGCCCAGGGGAGTCGTTGGTTAATATAGCACTGTGCCTGCCAGGGGATGGTCTGGTTAAATCATGCCACTGTGCCATGCCAGGGGAATGGTCTGTGTTAATATAGCCACTGTGCCATGCCAGGGGGATGGTCTGGTTAATATAGCACTGTGCCATGCCAGGGTATGGTCTGGTTAATATAGCACTGTGTCATGCCAGGGGATGGTCTGGTTAATATAGCACTGTGCCATGCCAGGGGATGGTCCTGGTTAATTAGCACTGTGCATGCCAGGGTGGTCTGTGTGTTAATATAGCACTTGTGCCATGCCAGGGGTTGGTCTGGTTAATATAGCACTGTGCCATGCCAGGGATGGTCTGGTTAATATAGCACTGTGCCATGCCAGGGATGGTCTGGTTAATATAGCACTGTTCCATGCCAGGGGATGGTCTGGTTAATATAGCACTGTGCCCAGGGGATGGTCTGTGTTAATATAGCACCTGTGTCATGCCAGGGTGATGGTCTGTGTGTGAAGATACGGTTGCTTATGTTCCCATTTTTATAATAGTCAGCAAAAAGTGTGTCTTGATTTCCATAAGGAGCTGATTTTGTACTATTTTCGTGTCTTATTATTCTTTACATACAGAGAGTACTGTAATTGTGGAATTACCTCTAAACAGCGGGGGCTGCTTCTAAGCCCTCTCCATTTGGTTGGGGCTCTCCTGTCATATGTTCGGCTCAAGAGCTTTAACACCTCTCACTTGACACGTCCAGTTGCTAATTGAAGTTGTATCAAGCCTTGGGAGCCTTAACTTAGCATTTCAGTCCTTATAAACTAAAATATATCATTATGTGATTGTTCTTCATGTTTTTTGGGGAAATAATATATAGCTTCAGGCTATTACTCAGTCAGTTCCAGGTTGGATGGTGTTTCAGGTCTCTTGTTTGTTTGCCCAGAGCATGTTGCTGTATAGCTTGGGAATAATAATCTTTGGTAGTTGTAAGCCTTCCAGGTAATTCTGTAATTCTGTCCAAAATCAGGTTGTAGGTTTCGAGTTTTGATTTGGAGTGAAGGTTTGTTGTGGAGGGTATCATCCGTATATGTCCTGGTGACATAGTGTTGTGGAGGGTAGTATCTGTATATGTCCTGGTGACATAGTGTTGTGGAGGGTAGTATCCGTATATGTCCTGGTGACATAGTGAAGGTTTATGTTGTGGAGGTAGTATCCTGTATATGTCCTGGTGCACATTAGGGTGTTGTGCGAGGGTAGTATCCTGCTATTAATCCTGGTGACATAGTGTTGTGGAGGGTAGTATCCTGTATATGTCCTGGACGACTGGTGTTGTGGAGGGTAGTATCCTGTATGTCCTGGTGACATTAGTGTTGTCGAGGGTAGTATCCTGTATAAGTCCTGTGGACATGCAGTTGTTGTGGAGGGGAGTATCCTGCTATCATGTCCTTGCCAAAGAATCCAAGTTTATCTATCTTTTTTTAAAGAACATGCTGTAAAATGCCAAAGGTCATCTGCTATGACCTCTTCTCTCTCCCCATCGTCTATCTCTCTCTATTCCTTTTTCTTTCCTTCTATCTCTCTCCTATCTCCTCTCGTATCTCCAACTCTCTCCTAATTCTCCGTCATATACTCTCTCTCCATCTCATCTCTTTCGTTCCATTCTCGCTCTTCTCATGTGAATCTCCTCCGCTCCATCTCTCTCTCCTTTCATCTCTCTCCATCCATTCTCTCTTCTCTCTCCATCCATTCCTCCTCTCTCCATCTTCCCTCTCTATCTTCATTATGCTCCTGTCCATGCTCTCTCTCTTCTGCTCATCTCTCTCTCGACCTTTTTCATCTCTCGTCTCCATCTTCTCTCTCTCCATCTCTCTCTCTTTCTCCACTCTCTCTCTCTCCTGCATCTCTTCTCTTGCATCGTGCTCATCTCTCCAGTCTCGTCTCTTTTCGATATCTCCATCTTTCTCTCTCTCTCTTTCATCTCTCTCTCCTCCTCTTTTCAATCTCTCTCTTCATCTCTTCTCTCAGCCTGTGACTGTGACCGCCGGGGCATAGATACCTCTCAGTGTGGCCAGAAGACAGGCCACTGCGTGTGTCAACAGGGGGTGTCGGGCGTGCGTTGTGATCAGTGTGCCCGGGGCTTCTCAGGCCAGTTCCCTAACTGCCAGCCTTGCCARCAGTGCTTTGGGGACTGGGACCGGGTGGTACAGAACCTGGCTGTCCGAACCAAGACCCTGTCGGAGCGGGCTCTGGAGATCCAGACCACGGGCCTGACTGGAGCCTATGAGAAGGCCTTCAGAGACCTGGAGGAGAAGCTGGCACGGGTACAGGGCATCGTCAATGCCCGCAACACCACCACAGAGGCAGTCAGCAGCCTGATGGAGCTCATTGAAGACCTCAGGTACAAGGCATACACACAGACACTGTATTATACTTTACATAACAATACACATACAAAGGTAGACTCTGTCTGAATAAAGATTCACCATGAATACCCCTCTTTTCCAGTTGTGTAGTTGAGCTGTAATTTCCTTCTCCCTTTCTCTTGTAGGTCTCAGATAGGGGAGACCACAGATGTACTGAATCATCTGGAGGGAGACCTGACCAGTGTGGGGAACAGTAATGTTGAGGCCAGTAATGAGCTCAGTGCTCTAGAGAGAGAGGCCAAAGAGCTCAACCTGACCTCAGATCAGCTCCACCGCCAACTGGACATCCTGAAAAACTCTAACTTCCTGGGTGAGCAGAGACGTCCTGTCCCCCTTCCACCAGAGGGATTCTGGGATACGTAGTGCCTTAACTTCTCTAGGGTATGTGGGACGGTAGCGTCTCACCTCGTCAACAGCCAGTGAAACTGCAGGGCGCCAAATTRAAAACAACAGAAATCCCATAATTAAAATTCCTCAAACATACATGTATTTTACACCATTCTAAAGATACACTTGTTGTAAATCCAGCCACAGTGTCTGATTTCAAATAGGCTTTAAGACAAAAGCAATACCAATGATTATGTTAGGTGAGTGCCCTATTCACAGAAAAACCACAGCCATTTTTCCAGCAAAGAGAGGAGTCACAGAAAGCGGAAATATAGATACAATTAATCACCAACCTTTGATGATCTTCATCAGATGACACTCATAGGACTTCATGTTACACAATACATGTATGTTTTGTTCGATAAAGTTCATATTTATATCCAAAATCTCAGTTTACATTGGCGTGTTATGTTCAGTAGTTCCAAAACATCCGGTGATTTTGCAGAGAGCCACATCAATTTACAGAAATAGTCATCATAAATGTTGATGAAAATACAAGTGTTACACATTGGATTTTTAGATCCACTTCTCCTTAATGCAACCGCCGTGTCAGATTTAAAAAAAAACTTTACGGAAAAGCAAACCATGCAATAATCTGAGTACGGAGCTATACGACAAATCAACCCAAAGAGATATCCGCAATGTTGGAGTCAACATAAATCAGAAATAGCATTATAAATATTCACTTACCCTTTGATGATCTTCATCAGAACCACTCCAGGAATCCTAGTTCCACAATAAATGTTTGTTTTGTTCGATAATGTCCATCATTTATGTCCAAATTCCTCCTTGTTGTTAGCGCGTTCAGTAAACAATCTAAACTCACGACGAGCGTGCAAGTCCAGCGGAAAGTACGGACGAAAAGTCCAAAAAGTTCCGTTACAGTCTGTAGAAACATGTCAAACAATGTATAGAATCAATTTTTAGGATGTTTTTACATAAATCTTCAATAATGTTCCAACCGGAGAATTCCTTTGTCTTCAGAAATGCGATGGAACGCAGCTAACTCTCACATGAACGCCCATGGTCAGCGCATGGTCAGCTCGTGGCACTCTGAAAGAGACCTTACTCAATCTCCTCTCATTTGCCCCCATTCACAGTAGAAGCATCAAACAAGGTTATATAGACTGTGACATCTAGTGAAGCTTGGAAGTGCAACATGAGTGCAACATCCAAGATAAGCCTTAGAAAGTGCAACATAAGTGCAACATCCAAGATACATTTCCACTGTATCTTGGATAAGCAAAGATTGAAAACCTACAAACCTCAGATTTCCCACTTCCTGGTTGGAACTTTTCTCAGGTTTTTGCTGCCATATGAGTTCTGTTATACTCACAGACTCATTCAAACAGTTTTAGAAACTTCAGAGTGTTTTCTATCCAAATCCACCAATAATATGCATATCCTAGGATCTCGGGCCTGAGTAGCAGGCAGTTTACTCTAGGCACACTTTTCATCCAGACGTGAACATACTGCCCCCTACCCCAAAGAAGTTAATGGCTGGTGTTATCAATGTTTTTTTTGTAGAAATACTTTTGAAATATTAGTTAAATGTGGCCTTCTTATTATTAGGCCCCTCTCCTTCCCCCAGGTGCATATGAAAGCATCCGTAGCTCCTATAATAAGTCCCGGGACGCAGAGCGGCGAGCCAACCAGTCCACCACTACSACGCCCAGCACTGTCAGCCAATCAGCAGACACCCGCCGCAAGACAGAACGCCTCATCTCTGCCAAGAAAGACGACTTCAACCGCAAGAACGCCGCCAACAAGCGAGCCCTGGGGGACCTCAATGCCAAGGCACAAACCCTGGACATGAAGAAGATCAACGAGAAGGTGAGCAAGCATGAACATAAACAGCTAGATYCAAATGGTCAGCGTTCATGGAAAGTTATGAAAATCTACTAATCTGATACATGTTTCACCCCACCCCCTTTGACCAGGTCTGTGGGGCCCCTGGCGATTCCCCCTGTGTAGAGAGCCATTGCGGAGGGGCGGGTTGCCGTGACGACGAGGGGAACAGGCACTGTGGAGGCCTGAACTGCAACGGTGCTGTAGCGATGGCAGAGAACTCCTTGGAGAAGTCTAAGCACGCAGAGAAAGAGCTGAACGTAGCCATGGGGGAGGTAGAGGAGCTCTTCCACAAGGTCAGTTACTCCAAGTGGACATACATACTCCTTCATAGATAAACCCAAACTGTCTTGACAGGAAAGGAAGACCTGCTATCTATTGTGGCATGTCATTAATGCATACATACCCCTGTGTCACCTTCAGTATGAGGGTACATTTACATTTGAGTCATMTAGCAGACACTTKTTCAGAGKGACCTACAGTTKATGCATTCACTAGGTGAGATAACGACATGTCACAGTCATAGTAGGTAAAACGTTTCTACAATGAAGGAGCTCTCAGCAAAGTCGGGGGAATTGATAACAGTTATCCCTGGTTCTCTGTATCCCCCTGTTTGGCTTCTCAGGTGGCAGATGCCAAGAGCAAGGCGGAGGAGGCAAAGGGTAAAGCCCAGGCAGCTCTGGACAAGGCCACTAACACCAAGAACAAGGTGGAGCGCTCCAACAACGACCTGCGGGACCTCATCAAGCAGATCCGGGACTTCCTCATGCGTGAGTTAGCTACTAGGAAAACATTTTTGGAAAAGTGACAGAGAATTCAGATATTAGAGGAAAAGTGAATTCAGACCTTGGCTACGTGGGACCATACAAGCAATTTATCTTCACCTCAGGATTGTCATCATGATCAGCATCATAATCATTAAGTATTAACTTCCAATCTGCGTCAAAAATCTCTTTGCTGATCTGAATATCTTTTCTGTCTCCTTGCAGAGGAGGGTGCTGATCCAGACAGCATTGAAACGGTGGCTAYCCGTGTCCTGGAGCTGTCCATCCCAGCCTCACCACAGCAGATCAGACACCTGGCAGAGGAGATCAAGGACCGGGTCCAAAGCCTCTCTAACGTAGACGCCATTCTGAAACAGACACAGGACGACGTGCGCAAAGCAGAGCAGCTTCTGCAGGAGGCCAAGAAGGCCAGGTGTGTGTGTGTGTGTGTATGTGTGTGTATCTTGTATGTAGAGGGTTATACGTTATAACCTTATCAAGTCAAAGAGAATAGTCCAGCACAGCGAAACGCTCCTGATTCCAACATGTGTTTCCGTTCTGCAGGAATCGGGCAGACGGGGTGAAATCCACAGCAGAGACGGTGAAACGGGCACTTGAGGACGCTAAGACAGCCCAGGCTGCAGCGGAGAAGGCCATACAGCAGGCTATGGTTGACATTGGTGAAACGGAGGTCCGACTAGCACAGGTACAGTAGGAACTCAACTGAGTAGACGCCATCTGTATTCTGTTTGATGGGATGAGGGGGATCAAGAGATAATACATTCCTGATATTTTCCCTGCTCGTAGATCGAGTCTGAAACCTCCAGCAGTGAACATGACCTGAATAATGCCATGGACCGCCTTGGCAACCTGGGTCGGGAGATTGACGGTCTGAAACTCAAACGTGCAAAAAACAGCATGGCAGCAGCTCGAGCTGAGGAGACAGCCACTATGGCACGGGACAAAGCCAATGATGCCAAGCAGGTGTGTGTGTGTGTGTGTGTTCATTCTATGTATGTGTGTGTTCATTTTATGTGTATATTTAGGACTGTAATACTGTGACTGTTACTAATTATGCTGTCTTATTTCTCTCAGATTTTAGATGGTGAGCTGACAGATAAGTATCACACAGTGCAGGACTTGGTGGACAGGAAAGCCAAGACCGTCCAGGAGGCCAAAAAGACAGCAGGGCGCCTGAGAGACGAGGCCAAGGAGCTACTGAAAGACGCCCAGAACAAGCTCCAGAGACTAGCAGGTGTGTGGCAGGGACCCTGGAGGGAACTGGGTCTCGTTGTTTAATTAAGAGCAGCATTGTTTTTGATTTACACAAGCTAACCTTGGAGAATAGCGAAGGCAACATTGCCCTTTTGTGGTTCAACAGTGCCACTGTATTGTCTGAATTTGTCTGATGGTGGTGTACTCAAACCAGAGAACAAACTGTACATTTTACATTTTAGTCATTTGAGAAAAAATAATGAACCCGCACAKTGCTCTTGATAGTATCACTGCTCTTGATAGTATCACTGCTCTTTAATAAGCTTTAGGTATCGGCCTCACGGCCTTCGTCAGACATTTTAGTCATTTAGCAGACGCTCTTATCCAGAGCGACGTGCAGTCATTTTCAGATAGCTGGGTGAGACAACCACATATCACAGGCATAGTAAGTACACTTTTCCTCAATAAAGTAGTTATCTACTTTTAGATAGGAGTCAAGATTATTATATATTTTTTTCTATTTATTTAAGATACTCTTTGAACAGGTAAGGTTTCAGGTGCTTTSGGAAGATGGGCAGGGACTCTGCTATCCTAGCTTCTGAGGGAAGCTGGTTCCACCATTGGGGTGCCAGGACAGGTCTACAGTATGTCAGTCAGCCAAGTCTGGTTATTCTGAGATTAAACATTAAGATATAAACTTGACACACTTTATATCCACAGAACTAGAGAAAGACTATGAAGAGAACCAGAAAAAGTTGGAGGGCAAAGCCCGGCAGTTGGACGGCCTAGAAGACAAGATGAAYGCTATCCTCAACGACATCAACAAACAGATTCAGATCTACAACACCTGTCAGTAAACAGGGACCTGGCCGAGTTGAACCAAACACTGACTGACTGCAGACACTATATGAACCTACTATTGCTTTACTCTCTTGTAGGGTGTACACTGTATGCGCTCTAGTGGGGAACTCAGTACTGCACCTACAGCCATGGTGCTTATCCAACTACACTGTGTAACTGTGTCTTTTTGATTGTAAGATTTCACACATCTAATATAACATTGTGTGCCCTCAGTGTATTACTGTGTGACTTTCAACTGAAGGATAGAAGTGGCTCCACATGACATTTACGAAAATAATAATCCATTTGTGTGTGTGAAGATTACGAAAATGTGCAAATATGTTTCGCCTCAACTCAGATCATCCTCCAAACACTGCCACATTCAGAATATAAATAATGCCAAAAAAGTCCTTATGAATAGATTGTTCTGGAAAAACAATGAACAAAAGTTGTTATGTGTACTGACTGAGGATGAACCAGGGGATGATTGGTTACTTTGACATGTTTTCTGATCTCTCCTGGATTAAATGATGGGATGCTTGTTCTCTTTAAACACTACATAGACTCAATGGTTGGTATTGTTTCTGTAATTGAGAGAAAGCTTTTTGGAGTTGCCTGAAAATAAATACTGAAAAAGTATTTCCACCCTCCAGTGTAGGGAAACTGAAATTGTGTGACTAATTAAACTGGAACACCATCAATGCACATAATAAACATACATTGCATATGCAATGGTGGGGAGAGAGATGTGGATCACCTAAGGAGAATATCGTAAAAAATGGTCATGTCTAGACTAGTTCATGTCATATTCAACATCGCTCTATAATAAACCACATATAATAGGCCTGTTTTACTAATCTCATGCTCTGGTTTCATAGCTGCCTTCCTGTAGAACCAGCCAAGAAAACATTGTCACATGGGAGAATCTCAATAGACATTTTTCAATTGCACAATTCTCGTGTCCCTCGCCTCCTTCTCAAAACCCATTGGAGGAGAAGGTCAAAGGGGCGGGACCTTTGCCTTTCTCATCCAATGGATTATTAGAAGGAAGCGAAGAGAGAGGATGCGAGGAGACTGCAATTGAGATTTTACCATTGTGCGGMGTTGGGTTTTACAGTGCCGCCTCAGCCTGCTTGCCTCCAGGAAGTGGTCAGTCTTCTAAGTGGATTTCGGTTTGGACTGTTTTTGTTCCTAAACAAAGTGCGAGTCATTTCCCGTGGGCTGGTAAGAGTAATTTAGGTTGAAGCGATTTATCGTTTTGTTTCCATTCACGTACCTATATTTGATTAAAAATATTTAGGAATCWATAAGAGATGGGACCTGGATAACGAGAATATTCTAGAAACACCAGAGTACGGGGTTTCGATTGCGGGAAGGGGTGAGCAGAGGCCCGCGGCCGTCAAGGAGCTTAGGGAGGGTTGAAGAAGTACGGACTCGCCGGCCATTGTGCACAAAGACGGGGAGACGACACTCCAAATTATACATGTTTTGTAAGTAGTCGGTCATACTGGCTAGTATTTTTAGAAATGTTCAATTATAAGTCATGAGGCGATATTGTCAATATGTATTGTTTGTTTAGATTGTCAACAACTGACAAACGTTAGGTAGCTAAATTAGCTAACAAGCTAATGACATTCGCCAGAACTGCTAGTAATTTCGCTAGGAAGATAAAGCTAGTTGGCTAACTGTTGTTAGCTTAGCTAACCTTAGCCGGCTAGCTAGATAGCCAGGTAACGTTAACGTTACATTGGCAATTTATCCCTGTTGTTAATGACATTATAGCGATCACCTGTTAACATTTTAATGTTGAATTGTCAGATTTAAAAAAAATAACTGATTGGCCATGATCATTGATAGCCAAGTAACTTATTTTAGCATGCTAGCTAACTTACTTAACGTTAGGTAGCTAGCTAACTAACTGGTCGTCACTAGCTAACAACTAACTTGCCGCATGAACATGACGCCATTGCATTGAGGGTAAAGAGACAGTGGCAGAAATTTACATAAAGGTTTAATGTTAGGTATACTATTATTAACCAAAAGCAATTGGTAAAGTAAACAACAATACTCTAGCTATCACTTAAAGACATTGTAGTTAACGTTAGTTAGCATTGTACCGAAGGTAACGTAGATATTTTAGAGTCACATTGTCTTGCAATCCAGGGTGCAACATCCAAGGCAAAATATTCAAGATAGCTAGCTAGATACAGTAGCTAATATCACAAATAGTTGGGATACTCAATAAGACAGCCACCCCAAGTCATCTTGGTAGTAAATGCAGAGATACTTATTGCAATGTTTGCAGACAGAATCCAATCTGATCAATGTACTGGGYATGTTTAAAATGTGAGTTTAATCTGAATGGGGTGAGGTTTCAAATTTGAATGTGTGCATGTGTAAATGATTTAATTGATCATATATTCTATAACCTACTATATACACCACAGACCACATTCTTTATGACTCTTATGTAGCTCTGCAACACTCATTCATAACTGTGGTGGGTCCCCTGACTCTTTTCAGGACCCCTGATTCTGTTCCGGGAGATTTCTGACCTGTATCATCGCCAAGATAGCTGGACCGGGTAGAAAGCGGCACACCTCAGAACCAGACCCCAGCGGCAGCAGTGACGCCGGCGACGGGCGGCCCGTGAGCGCCAAGCGCCTGAAGATGGCCAGCAGCAGTGAGTCAGGCCGGCGGAATGGGGGTCAGCGCGGCGCAGATGACAGCACCAGCAAGAAGAAGCAGAAGGACAGGGCCAACCAGGAGAGCAGGGAGGCCAAGCGAGCAGCAGCAGGGGCCAACGCAGAGCACAAGAAAGGTGAAATGTTTGAAGGGGAGAGATTTGTCTGTGGTTAACTTGGCAAGGCACGAGGGTACATCCCTGAGATGCTGCTTTATTAGCATTYGTAGATTGTTTGCTGAGAGCAAGTCTTTTTGCCTGCGTTTACACGGCAGCCCAATTTTGATATTGTTTTCCCACTTTTGACCAATGTGTTACTGGGAGCTCACTGCCTGCCCTCCAGGACATCTACAGCACCCGGTGTCACGGGAAGGCCAAAAAATAATCAAGGACCTGAGCCACGGCCCATTCACCCCGCTACCATCTAGAAGGCGGAGACATTACAGGTGCATCAAATCTGGGACCGAGAAACTGGAAAAACAGCTTCTATCTCCAGGCCGTCAGACTGTTAAATAGTCACCACTAGCCCAGCCCTGAACCTTAGTCACTGCTACTAATCGGCTACAACKCTGCACCTTAGAGACTGCTGCCCTATGTACATAGTCATTGAACCCTGGTCACTTTTTAATAATGTTTACGTACTGTTTTACACACTTCATATGTATGTACTGTATTCTAGTCAAGGTTCGTCCTATATAACTACTGCTGTACACACCTTTTCTATTCATATACAGTCTATTCACACCATTCTATATATTTTCTGCACTCTAACATTGCTCGTTCTGATATTTATTTTAATTTGGGGGATTTGTGTGTATTGGTAGGTATTACTGCACTGTTGGAGCTTGAAACAGAAAAATATATGTAGGTGACTTCTTTTGATTTGGCCAATCAGATCATTTCACATAAGGTCTTTTTGTTGTTGTTGCTGATCTCATTGGTCAGAAGACCAGTTAGTGAAGAAAAAAAATCAGCCTTATGTTGAGCCTATTTTGATTTGTATATGACATAAAATCTGATGATAAATGGGGGAGACTAGTGGTGTTGAACGGTACTTGAAGTTTGCTTTGTGTCATCTCTGCAGTGTTTTCCATTAGCGCCGTTGGCTAATCAGCCSGTTACAGACACATTTTCAGCCGCCTACTTTTTCCACTTCGTATTAAAGATGCATTATGCAGAAATCGATCCGCTATTTCCTGGTTGCTCAATTCTAYTTTCAGTTTCTGTGACAAAACAAGCATGTGTAGTGWAGAGAATCATTGTACCATCTTAACTGCTGTGAAATACCTTTTCCATMAACAAATATATTGTTTTAGTGTTTTCATCTGTTTGAAGCTGGTGTACAAATCTGAACAAAAGACACAAAGATCAAACTTAAGACTGGGAAGAATAGAAATGGCGTACATAAAATAGATCTACTTRGAATTCTATTGGTCACATACACACGCTTAGCAGATGTTATTGCAGTTGTAGGGAAATGCTTGTGCTCCTAGCTCCAACAGTGCAGTATATGTACAGTAATAGTAAAATAGGATGGCCTTGACTAGAATACAGTATATACATATGAAATGGGTAAAACAATATGTAAACATTATTAAAGTGACCAGTCTTCCATTATTAAACAGTGTTCTATGTACATAGGGCAGCAGCAGCCTCTAAGGTACAGGGTTGAGTAACCTGGGTGGTAGCCAGCTAGTGACAGTGACTAAGTTCAGGGCAGGATACTGGGTGGAGACTGGCTAGTAATGGCTATGTAACAGTCTAATGACCTTTGGAAAGAAGCTGTTTTTCCGTCTCTGTCCCAGCTTTGATGCACCTGTACTATCCTCGCGTTCTGGATGAAAGTGGGGTGAATAGCTCGTGACCCTGGTGACTGAGGTCCTTGATAATCTTCTTGACCTTCCTGTGACACCGAGGTGCTGTAGATGTCCCGAAGGGCACGCAGTGTGCTCCCGGTGACGCGTTGGGCTGACCGCACCACCCTCTGGAGAGCCCTGTGGTTGCGGACGGTGCAGTTGTCGTACCAGGCGGTGATAAAACAWGGCGGCCATGTCTATCGGCACCATACCYCTTCTTAGACTTACTTTCAATGAGAATGACAAAACTATAACACGCATTTCTATGTGGATTTGGTCTGGTCGCCCAAAAAAGTTACYTATTGSAGCTTTAACTAGGCTACTTTTCATTTACAACTTTTAATTCGCTAGTCTGTCGATTCCTCTCCTGCCATAATGACTGATAGGCATTTTCTGCCTGTTAATCACAAAGCAGCTGATGACAGGGAAACACAGTCTGCTGTCTGTCCTGCTTCCCGGTCTAATTTGTGTGATGTGGTTAGTTGCAGTAGAATGTCTTGACACTGAGGGAGTGCGCATGATGCTTGTGAATTTGCACGTCCCGTGTAAATGTAAGTGGTAACGATGAGTCGAAATCCACCTAGCCATAATTATTGTTTTCTGGCACAATCGTTTATTTTCTTTCATGTGCTTCGCATAGCTGTCCACGTGGAGTCGTGTGACATTGGCTATTTGCTGTGCATTGATTGACAACTAGTCAACAGTTAGTGTATAAAAGGTGTCAAACTGACTGAATAAAGTCGATCTCTTATATCCCTTTGCCATTCATAAATCATGCAACGTGATTATACTGTATGTCTGTCGCATCGGGACAAGTAAACCAATAGTTTTTTTTTTTTTTTTTCTGGGATGTCAGGGCTTGCCAGACAGTGACTCTGCAGTGAGTGACTTTCGTCTCGTTAGTCATTGTAGCCTACCGAATCGCTTCGGTGAGAGAGCCGTTCATTTGTTTCCCACATTTTTAATAGGCTTTTGGTTACCCTAACTTTTTTGGGCGATTATCTGCTGATACATTCTGAAAACATTTGATAATGGTGCCTATGGTTACCTGTCAGAATTATATCCTGACTATTTTAATAAATCCAATGGGTATTTGTTTTGCGAACTCGACCACCTCACGGCSCAACGCCTCTCCCCTATTTGACCTAGATAGTTTGTGTATATGTATTGATATGTAGGCTACGTGRGCCTTTTTTGGAAAATGTATGTAGTTCTGTCCTTGAGCTGTAGTTGTCTATTAATGTTCTGTATTATGTCATGTTTCATGTGGACRCCATGAAGAGTAGCTGCTGCTTTTGCAACAGCTAATGGGGATCCTAATAAAATACCGTTACATGAACGCRAAACACATTTGTTTTTGTTGTGGACTTAGAACACTCCTGTTGTTTTTCTATAAAAAAATATGTATTTTTTAGAGTGAACCAGGAAAACGGAAACCTGAGAACTAACCGGCGAAAACAGAGTTTGGGAAAGAAAATMTATTAAATAGATTTTTATAGGYCTCATGTAAAATCAGAATGATARAATAAGTAAGACTGAAACCCTTCTATTTCAATTTAACCTGAAATATATTTTTCTAGATAATGTGGGCTATTTACCTCATCTTTTTCAGTTTGAATAAAATACATAGTTTGAGGAACAAACATGATTGTTGCAATTTATATCTTGCAGTAAAACTAGAGGTCCTGGATGGCAGGAAGCTTGGCCCCAGTGATGTATTGGGCCGGACGCACTACCCTCTGTAGCGCCTTGCGGTCMGAGGCCGAGGAGTTGCCATACCAGGCAGTGTTGCAACCAGTCGGGATGCTCTCGATGGTGCAGCTGTAGAACGTTTTGAGGATCTGGGGACCCATGCCAAATCTTTTCAGTCTCCTGAGGGGGAAAAGGCATTGTCGTGCCCTCTWKATGACTTTCTTGGTATGTTTGGACCATGGATAGTTTGTTGGTGATGTGAAACTTGAAACTCTCGAACRGTTCCACTACAGCCCTGTCGATGTGAATGGGGACGTGTTCAGCCCTCCTTTTCCTGTAGTCCACGATCATCTCCTTTGTCTTGCTCACGTTGAGGGAGAGGTTGTTGTCCTGGCACCACACTGCCTGGTCTCTGACTTCCCTGTAGGCTGTCTCATTGTTGTCGGTAATCAGGCCTACCACTGTTGTCATCGGCAGACTTAATGATAGTGTTGGAGTTGTGCTTGGCCACGCAGTCATGGGTGAACAGGGAGTACAGGAGGGGACTAAGCACGCACCCCTGAGGGGCCCCAGTGTTGAGGATCAGCGTGGCAGATGTGTAGTTGCCTACACTTACAACCTAGGGGCAGCCTGTAAAGAAAGTCCAGGATCCAGTTGCAGAAGGAGATGTTTAGTCCCAGGGTCCTTAGCTTAGTGATGAGCTTTGTGGGTACTATGGGGTTGAATGCTGAGCTGTATTCAATTATCAGCATTCTCACGTAGGTGTTCCTTTTGTACAGGTGGGAAAGGGCAGTGTGGAGTGCGATTGAGATTGCATCATCTGTGGATCTGTTGGGGTGGTATGCAAATTGGAGTGGGTCTGTGGTTTCCGGGATGATGGTGTTGATGTGAGCCATYACCAGCCTCTCAAAGCACATCATGGCTACCGACGTGAGTGCTACAGGGCGGTAGACATTTAGGTAGGTCACCTTGGCTTTCTTGGGCATAGGGACGATGGTGGTCTGCTTGAAACATGTACACTCCCATTCAAAAGTTTGGGGTCACTTAGAAATGTCTGTGTTTATGAAAGAAAATCTTATTTTTTTGTCCATTTAAAATAACACCAAATTGATCAGAAATACAGTGTAGACATTGTTAATGTTGTAAATGACCWTTGTAGCTGGAAACGGTTGTTTTTGTAATGGAATATCTACATTTATCATCAACCATCACTCCTGTGTTCCAGTGGCACGTTGTGTTAGCTAATCCAAGTTTATCATTTTAAAAGGCTAATTGWTCATTAGAAAACCCTTTTGCAATTATGTTAGCACGGCTGAAAACTGTTGTCCTGATTTTAAAAAGCAATAAAACTGGCCTTCTTTAGACTAGTTGAGTATCTGGAGAATCAGCATTTGTGGGTTCGGTAACTGGCTCAAAATGGCCAGAAACAAAGACCTTTCTTCTGAAACTCGTCAGTCTATTCTTGTTCTGAGAAATGAAGGATATTCCATGTGAGAAATTGRCAAGAAACTGAAGATCTCGTACAACGCTGTGTACTACTCCCTTCACAGAACAGAGCAAATTGGCTCTAACCAGAATAGAAAGAGGAGTGGGWGACCCCGGTGCACAACTGACCAAGAGGACAAGTACATTAGTGTCTAGTTTGAGCAATGTCCATGCATGTCTATGTATTGTCTGAAATTGAGATGTCATCCCTGATGGAGGGAGCTAATGCCTGATCACCAGCCACTCACGTTAGCTAATAGTGTGGCCAATGGTGTGGTTTTAGAGGCCCTCCTCTTGCTAAATGCATATAGGGGAAACACTGGCTGGTATTGGTAGGTATCATGCGCCGGTTGCTGCTCTGCTTAATGCTGAAGAGTTGTAATCCAAGCTGATGTAATGCCGGATCCAGGGAAACGGGCTTCGTCACGGTCACGAGAGAAAGCTGCTGTGCCTCTCCCTGCTCTGCTGTCTGCTGTTTCTAACTAGAACGCATTACCCCAATCAATTCAGAGGGCTGGCCGGCCAGCATGATTCTCCACCCACACAGCATCCTCCTCTTGCCTCATCTAGCTACCCTCGGTCCCATTGTCCACACTATATCCTTTGTGTCCTTCCAATGCCTTGGCTGTTGTCTCTTCCATTCACTGATTCGCACCAAGCACCTCCCCAGTTTCTTTCATATTTTAGTGGTGTAACACATTAGTAAAATTCCTATCATACTTTCAATGTATGTGGAACTATGTGCAAGTGACAGGCCTTTCAACAATTTCTAGAAAACGACAGACACTACAGACTAGCCTAGTGGTAAAAGCCATTTCGTTCAAAGGAGGACAAACGTCAATGCTATGGTGATGTCATAGTGGACCGTAGCCGGGTCTATGGAGAGGGGGGTCACATGGATTACAGCCCGACTGGGAGCCCAGCTGTAGATGGGTTGGTGTTGCCTGGGACATTTTACAGCTTGTCTGTGTGTGTGTGTGTGTGAGAGCGAGGGTGTGTTGTATACTGTGTGTGTGCGCGAGAGAGAGAGTTGTATACTGTGTGAGAGAGAGCGAGGGTGTGTTGTGTGCGTGAGAGAGAGTAGTATACTATATATGTGTGTGAGATAGCAGGAGAATAAACAAGAGTCTGTAGTAGTGGTGAACATGAGCACCGTAGTAGACTGAGCTGAACTCCCATACATGACCTGCACGCACTGCCAAGAAGAGAACCCCAGGCTTTATGCTGACTCAAGAGAACATGAGGTTGTTTGAGGGCCTTTCAACTTAGAGGGCAGGTGCTGCAGCTTCACAGTGACGAAAGGTAGGTTGGCTGAGCATTGCCAATGTTTGTGATTTATTATTTCAGTTTTAAAAACAAATTAGAATGAAGATTATTTGTATCTTATTTTGTATGTTTGTGAATTTTAACAAGCTGTCATTTGGGAGTGTCTCTGGTGAAACAAATGTTTTAGCAGTGGATTCATTTTTCTACCGTCCAAAGAAGTTCATGTTGAATGTTGCATTCGGAAATTATTCAGACCCCTTGACTTCTTCCACGTTTTATTACGTTACATCCTTATTAAATTAATCAATCTATACACAATACCCCATAAAGACAAAGAAAAAACAGGCTTTTAGAAGTTATTGCAAATAATTGTATGTGTGCATTTCTGTAAATCTAGTCTCTTGTGATGCTGCAGTATTTTTTTAAGCCGTTTTCAGATGAGGAATGCATTGATCTATATCTTATGGTAATTGTATAGGTATAGTAAATCTAGTCCTCTAACTAAATTATATCTAGTCTAGGGTTGAATGGGGGGAACCCGGTTACCGGATTTACCTCTSKWAACCACTCCCCTTTTCCGGGATGAATAACTGAGCGAAACCGGTAAATTATTTATATGAACAGCATGGTGTGAAATGGAATTGATAAATGATATGCCATGGCTCAATCTGGCTTCTCTACGGCCTCGGCGTGATGAATCAACGCTCTGGGTGGGGACAAGACAGCCTGTCAGTATGGAGCGCAGTTCACAATGCTTGTAGACCTATCATCTCATCATGGTAACAGGTAGGCCTACATTTGCTGCAACATAATCTATTTTGCAGTAATATAATGACCCAATGCGCYTCTAATTTACCCATCTCCGTCTGGCTTTCGGMGGTCACCTTGTTTTAAAAACAATTGCAGCTGCAGAGTTTAAAAACGGCATATTGCTGGAATATCGTTGCGTTAAATCAGCGCAGGCGCGAGCTCTCCATTAACTCCATTCAAATTGCATCCAAAATACAGTTGAAGTTGGAATTTTAATCACTTAGGTTGGAGTCATTAAAACTCGTTTTTCAACCACTCCACAAATTTCTTTGTTAACAAACTATAGTTTTGGCAAGTCGGTTAGCACATCTACTTTGTGCATGGAAACAAAATTTTTCCAACAATTGTTTACAGACATTATTTCACTTTAGTTCACTTTCACAATTCCAGTGGGTCAGAAGTTTACATACACTAAGTTGGCTATGCCTTTTAAGCGGCTTGGAAAATTCCAGAAAATGATGTCATGGCTTTAGAAGTTCTGATAGGTCTAAATGACATCAATTTGAGTCAATTGAAGGTGTACCTGTGGATGTATTTCAAGGCCTACCTTCAACACAGTGCCTCCCTTTGCTTGACATCATGGGAAAAAAAAGAAATCAGCAGCCATGACTCAGGAAAAATTGTAGACCTCCACAAGTCTGGTTCATCCTTGGAGCAATTTCCATTACCTTAAGGTACCACGTCCAAACAATAAACACCATGGGACCACGCAGCTGTCATACTCGCTCAGGAAGGAGACGTGCTCTGTCTCCTAGAGATGAACGTACTTTGGTGCAAAAAGTGCAAATCAATCCAGATAACATACAGCACAGAGGACCCATGTCGCAGATGCTGGAAAGAACAGGCTACTGACCAAATAGTTCTTATATCCACATAACAACGAGTCCGGTATATCGACATAACCCTGAAAGGCGCGCTCAGCAAGAAGAGACCGACTGCTCCAATCTTGCGTCCATAAAAAATGCCCACGATCTAACGACTTTTGCAAACTGCACTATTGGGGACGAAGATTCGTACTTTCTCGGAGAACAATGTCTCTCTGGTCTGGCTAGAAGAACACAGAACCGTTTGCGCCATACATATGATCCATTGTTATGTTTGGAGGAGAAAACTTGGGTATTCGCTTCTGCAGAAGCCATCAGACTTTCTGTTCCACTCCGATGTGAAGCACGCGGGGTTGCGAGCATCAATGTTGTGGAGAAGTTGCTTTGTGCTTTGCTATGTTAGAGGGACTGGTGCACTTCACAAAATTGATAGATGCGCATATATATGTAGTTGAAGGGGAATTATGTGGATATATTGTACGGCACATCCATCTACGACATTTAGTTTCAGGAAGTAAGAGATTGCGCAATTGCTCTTCGAATTGGAGTACTATGTCCCAAGCATTATCTTCCATTATGACCCATTATTGCATACAATCAAGTTGATGTCAAATGGCGTTGGAAGTAGGAGTGGCCCATCACAAAGCCCTTGAACACCATCTGTTCTGACTGTTCCCTTCAGTTTTGTGTTTGTGACTTTTGTATTTGAGCTGTGTGTGATTGTCAGGAGATAGCTTCCTGAGTTCTCCCCACACACCTCAGCTGATTAGGAGCGACACCGCCAGGCCTAATTCATGCACTGGATCGCTGACCCAACGCCTCCCAGGCCTCGTCCAGATTGCACGCAATTGATGTACTCCCAATGTTAGCTCCTGAAATGTTCTATATTAAAAGTCCAGTTAGTTCCGTTAGGCAAGGGGAGGAGATGATATTGAGAGATGTTAAGAGAGAGAGATTTGCTGGAATGATATGTGATAGGCAAGGGGGCTTGATTTCTCAAAAGATGACTGTGTATGCTACTTAATAAGTAAGTTTGCCTGGGTGAGCTGATTGGTTACATCCTGTTATACCGGTCGATATAGGACGCGACTGTTTTCTTGATTTTGAACCTTGACATTGTTCTGTTCTTCATCTTGTCCCAGGGTGGAAGGAGATAGCATCTTTGGAGAGAGTGCGCTGTAGTGCAAGAAAAGTCTTCCACGCGGGCATTACATATAGGCCGGGCGTAGTATATTTATTGTCTAGGCACACTAGTAAGGGTACCATGGGGCAGGACCACTTCCCTGTATTTTGGTTAGTTGGCACAAGGGCGTGCCTCAAGTTAGGTAAGTTACCAGCTGGGTAGCCAGAGTTAGATACTGAGACAAGAGGGGCACCTCCTGCTTGAATAGTTATTTCTCTTTCTCTTGGTTCTCGCCCAGATCCAGCCCCCTCTTTTGCGCATACCGTTTCTCACTGGTCCCGTCAATGTAGAGCAAATAACTTCCATAGTAAACCGGGTCAATATTCTGCCTTTGACGTCCTTCTACCCACCAGCGTTTCTCCTTCCGCGACTCTCATCATTTAGGCTTGAGGTTTCAACGCAGCCCAGCGATTGTGTAGCAGTGCGTTCCCTCTTCTCAGAGGGTGCGTAAACACCATCCTACTGAACATATAGTGAGGCACAGAACTGACAAAGTGCGTCGTCGCGTCGCAAGAGCGCCTACAAACCCCTGAGCTTACAGTTCACACCGACAGCTCTGCAGCCGAGAAGGGCTCACACAATTCCCCAACTGTATTGTGGTGAAGCTGTGGAAGGTCTCCCAAAACGCGCGTTTGAAACCCAAGCTCACACAATTTAAAAGCCAATACAACTTCAATTAGTACTTGCGTAGCGCATGGTAAACTCTGACCCAGCTGGGAATGTGATGAAGAAATAAAAGCTGAACATAAATCACTCTCCTATCTATTCCGACAGGTACCAAATTTCTAAAATATAAGTGGTGATCCCTCAACTGACCACTAACATACCAGGGAATTCTTTACCCTAGACACGGATTTAACATGCCAGGTATTGGTCGAAAAACTGAAGTTTATAATGTATTGGCTAAGGTGTTATATCGTAAACTTCCGTACTCAATGTTAGGATATATCCTGTTCCTTACCGATATAATAGGGCTATATACAGTATATATAGATGTCCTAGCCTCCCTCTTTCAGGTAATACATTCAATGCAGTATTAGCCTTATATTTAAGCAGATTTAATGATGGGTTATGTATAATAAGCTTATAGTTTATAGCATCGGTCTCTTGTGCAATAGGCAGGCACCTGTGCTCCGCTGGCCTCTCCTTTAAAAAATGCTCCTTAGATCTTGGAGTCTCATGCAGGAACAGCTAGTCTAGAATAGCTTTGTTGGACATTTCCTGTACCAATAGACTATTTAAAGACAAGACACTTTTTTTTTAGTGTTAAATACAGCAGCCAATAGAGCTCACAGGTAGTTTTGAAAGAAGAGTGACTGTTCGATGGCGGTAGGCTATAGCAGTTATTTATTCAGACCCATAACCACTCAATCTTCGTGAAGAGAAGTGACAGCTTTCTGCATCTAATTGTAGTCCTATATTATTCAAGGATGTCATTAGAAAGATGAAGATAAATAAAATACGTTTACGGTAACTGTTGAAAGCGCGGAAGGAATGTAGCAACAATAGAGAGAGAACGAGGTAGGCTAATAACATTATGAAAGGTATATGCATCAGCCTACTAATTATACAAATAGGCCCTATTATTTTTCTGAATCTAAATCTAATTCGCTAGCCTATACTTGTGCAGCACATGCGGCCTACATTGTTACAAGAATTGCGTGTTCTCTTCTGCTTTATCGTGTTTTGAACAATGTGTGTAATTCCAGTCCATATTATACAGTAATACAGTTCACACTCCAAAAAGATTAGCCTACTGGAGCTAGTTTCATTTATTTACCGAAAAGAGCACAAAGCAAGCTACGTCTATGGGCTTTTATGTTTTTCTGTCGTGCGTAATGTGCAGGAGCCTGTATCATATGTGTATTGGATAACGGCACAATCATTTGGTCTTTTTTTTGGGGCTCGGGCTCATTATGTGGTTAATGTAGGGCTCATTAAATGTATTTAATATGTCTCATTAGACTCAGGTAGCATCAGGTCTGAATTTTCATGCTGATCAAAGCTCTAATCACATCCAGACATTTATAATGCTTTATAAAGCTTTATATGCTTTATAATGCTTTTGAATGACACTTCCGGTTTGGCGAGAAAAATAGCAGGTTACCCGGGAGAAAAGTGATTTATTCTCAGGATGGAACATTTTGTAAAATATCGGTAAAATATTCAACCCTTATCTATTCCTCTACGTCTAGCTGTACTGATCTGTTGTAGACTATTCTAGGTTGATTTGCATACTTGTCTAACACAGTCACAGCATGCGCTGTGGACAAAGTGTTCTTGTGTTACAGAATCCGTTTTGAAGGTAATCCCTGTGGTATGCTGAGTGTGGTAGTCCTCTGACAGACTGTGTTGTCTCTGCTCGCTCGGTGCTGTGTAGATGTGTTTGTAGTCCTCTGACAGACTGTGTTGTCTCTGCTCGTGCTGTGTAGATGTGTTTGTAGTCCTCTGACAGACTGCTGTCTCTGCTCGTGCTGTGTAGATGTGTTTGTAGTCCTCTGACAGACTGTGCTGTCTCTGCTCGCTCGGTGCTGTGTAGATGTGTTTGTAGTCCTCTGACAGACTGTGTTGTCTCTGCTCGTGCTGTGTAGATGTGTTTGTGGACTGGAAGCAGAATGCTAATGAGGTGATCGCGAGGCTGCGCTGTGGAGACGGGGTGCAGAGGGTGGAGGACGTCGCCACTACCTTCACCGACACAGACTGTCAGGCCCGCTTCCCAGGTGAGAGCACAAACTAACTACATGTCTTATAGCCTAAGTGTATGTGATGATTGCACGTGTATGAGAGCTTGTACAGGCTACATGTCCGTTTTTTAGTGTGTGTGCTGAGATGGTGTTTGAATGAGGAAGCGTGCGTGCTGAGATGGTGTTTGAATGAGGGAGTGTGTGTACGTGTCTTTGGTATGTGTGGCATTTAGCCGTTCACTGTGAACATGCAGCATTAGCACTCGTCTGATGGCCCGTGACTGCTCTCTCTCCAGATGGGCGCCAGTGGGACTGTCATCTGCACGAGGAGATTGAGGGCTCCTGCAGCAAAGTGCAGTACAAAGAGAAGAGTGGCTTCCTCCTGCTGGTCATGCACAAGAAGATCCCCTTCCACTCCTGGCCTTCCCTTATGGTGAGTCTGCCATCTGGCCTCCATGCTGTCATTCAGCACGTGGTTCTCATGGAATACCATTAACTACCATCATGTGACTATTACCTGTCTCTTGTGAAGGTTTTAACACAATTCCTAAAAGAAATACATACAAAAATCAACAACATTTTGTCTCATCTCCCTSCAGCAAAATAAAAAGGAGAAGCAGCCTATGAAAGTGGAGGTCAAGAACGGTAAAGACCAGAAACAGACGCCGCTGGTAAAGCCTGTGGTAAAGCCAGAGAAGTCTGTCCCGGAGACGGCCGACATGGCCGAACTGTCCACCCAGACGTCTGCTCCTCCGGCACAGTGTGAACAGAGGCGTGGCAAAGCAGAGCGCGGTGTCAAACGCACCGTGAACTACAAACCAGCAGACAGGCCAGAGTCTGGGGTGAAGGCTGGAGGAGAGGGGCAGACCAAGCCGGTCAATGTCAGTAAAGGGGACCTGCCTCAGGAGCCCAGTGCCAAGCGCACCGTCCATCCCCCCAAGGTCTCCAAGGACCCCACCTCAGAGATGCCCAGGGATACACACTCCAAGTCCACAGCCAATGGGAAACCACACAGCCCCACTGGCCGGGACCTCCAGGCATCTACTGCTGGTGACAATCGAGCTGAGCTGCTAGGCAACGGCCATGAGGGTACAGCACCTGAGGTAGCCGTCAGCCACACGCAGCAGCAGTTGAAAGTTCAGGTGAGTCCCGGTGTCTCTAGACTGTACCATCTCACCAGGCACTGAGTACTGTGTGGGTTCAAATGTGTGTGTGAAATTCTGCTGCTCTGGATCTGATTGTAAAGCCCATTTTATTGTTTTAGATGGAGGACAAGAATGCCCCAGAGTCTGATTTCAAGGCTGGTGCAGAAGAGGTAATCATACCGGCAGCCACTGTGTCCAGTGCTGAGATCAGCCCCAAGGCTGGAGCCTCCACCAACAGAACAGAGAGGCCAGGGGAGGCTGAGAGGACTGACTCTGAGACGCTAGTGAGACAGCCTCCAAAGGAGGCTGACCAGGCCACTGAGACTCTAACACCAACCATACAGTCAGGATCAGGGAAGCCTGTGACTGCAACAGACACCAAGCAGGCTGAGTCCCCCAATAGCAGCAGCAGCACACAGGAGGAGAAGAGGGACAGGTCTAAGGAGGAACCTCTGGAGATGAAGCAGGAGGAAGGTCAGTGGATGTCTCAAAAGGACACTGAAATGTTATTGTTGTCACGGTGAGTCCATGTTCTGCAGACGGTGACCTGAAACGTGGTACTGTGGTTATCTTTTAGCAGTTCCAGAGCCAATGGTGAACCTGAAGTTGTTGAAGAACGACTCGTACGAGAAAGGGACAGACCTGATGGTGGTCAACGTGTACATGAAGGGTATCTTCAGAGAGACAGCCAGGGTGATCTTCAGGGAACAGGACTTCACACTCATCTTCCAGACCAGGTAACTTGGTCCTTGTGACTTTTCACCTCGGTGGCCTTAGTGGATCTTAATTGGATTTTAGTGGTGTTTCCAGCTCATTGAACTTTCACCCCTTTCAAACAGCGATGCAAATTTCTTGCGTCTTCATGCGGACTGCGGAGCGAATACTGTCTTTAAGTGGCAAGTCAAACTCCGGTAAGACTTTGAAGTCCAACTTGGTCTGTGATTCTTGTGTGGCGTTTCTATACACGTGTGTAGATGTCCCTTTTGCTTCTCATTGAGACAGTAATTTCTGACAAGCTGGGGATCCTCTGTTACAGGAACCTCATCCAGCCTGAGCAGTCCACGTATGCCTTCACCCCGTCCCGTTTAGACATCACCCTGAAGAAGAGGCACAGCCAGCGCTGGGGGGGCCTGGAGGCCCCTGCTACACAAGGTCTTCCTGCTGCCTGGCTTCTACTGCACACGTTATAGACGTCTGTTACACTAGCTGTCACAGTTTGAAATATAGCAGCCCCGTATAAATATTACACATGTGTTCACTGACTGTCTTTATATTGCTGTTTGAGGAGCACACTGATGTGTTTCACTTTGAACCAATTGACTGTAACTGGCTGTAGGTCTAACCAGAGTCCTAGGCAACCATTAGAGCCTGTCCTAATGTGAATTACGTGGGAGGGTTGAATTTAGGTTGTTCTGAGTGCTGAGTTTCTAACTCGATATTAGAAAAGTGGGGTCTTAATGTTTGGTATACTAATAAGGTGTTCTGCATGACTATAGTAGGCAGGCATGTTTGTGGGTGTTTCCATTCAAGGCAGCACTACGGACAGGTATCTGACCACTGAAACTTATCCAGTAACTCAATATGCATGTCTCAGTCCAGTCTGCTGCTCTCACAAGCCCGCGGGTCTCTGCGTGTCGGTGCAGAACTACAGTGCCTAGGTTATGTCCTTAACTTGTAATGTAATATGCTTCTCTTGGTCCTGACAGTTGTTTGTCGTTGACCACAACCTCCATCCTCCTCTGTTTAAGGTGCAGTGGGTGGCGCCAAGGTTGCTGTGCCCTCCGGGCCGTCATCTCAGACTAGTCAGCCGGGCAGCAGCCAGCACAGCCTCCCTGCCAAGGAGGAGCCACCCCGGGCAGAAGACGGAGGCCTGGACAATGTGTCCGCCCGCACCGTCTCAGACCATG
>NW_019943867.1:87155-96485 GCF_002910315.2 Salvelinus sp. IW2-2015
GAGAGGGAGATTGAGATGGTGAGAGAGGAGGATGAGGATTGGTGAGAGAGGGAGGATGAATGATGGTGACGAGAGGGGAGGATGAGATGTCGAGAGAGGGAGGATGAGATTGTGAGAAGAGGGAGGGACTGACGGGAGGATGAGATAGGTGAGAGAGGTGAGGACTGACGGTAGATGAAGATGGTGATGAGACGGGAGGACTGACGGGAAGCGATGAGATGGTTGAGGAGACGGAGGGATTGGTAGCATGGTTGCAGAGGAGGATGATGATGGTGAGGAGAGGGTAGGATCTGACTGGAGGATGAGGTATGGTGAGAGAGGGCGAGGGACTTGACGGAGGATGAGATGCGCTGAGAGTAGGGAGCATGCAAGATGGGTGATGAGAGGGCAGGACTAGACGGAGAGAGTGAGAATGGTGAAGAAGAGGGAGGACTGACGGAGAGATGAGACTGCGTGCAGAGAGAGGCAGGACTGACGGCAGGAATGAGATGGTGAGATGGGGAGGCTACTGACGGAGGATGAAGATGGTCGAGAGAGGGCAGCGATGAGATGGTGCAGCAGAGGCGGGATGAGAGTGGTTGATGGAGAGGGAAGGCACCTGACGCGAGGATGAGATGGTGAGAAGAGGAGGGACTGATTTGAGAGTGAGAGACTTGGTGGATGACCGGAGGTGAGAATGGTGAGGAGGACACGGGAGGATTGAGATGGTGAGAGAGCGAGGACTGACGGAGAGGATGTGGGGACTACAGGATGAAGGTGAGAGAGGCAGACTGCACGGAGGATGAGATGCGTGAGAGAGGTAGAATGACCGGATGAGATGCGTGGAGAGAAGGGAGAGACTGCAACGAGGATGAGATGGTGACGATGAGGAGTGACTGACGGAGGATGAGATTGGTGAGAGAGGGAGACTGACGGAGGATGTAGATGGTGAGAGAGGCAGCGAGAGAGAGAGCAGAGAGAGAGACTGACGACGGAGGATGAAAATCGGTGGAGCAGAGAGGAGAATAGGAAAAGGCCCAGAAAGTGAAACGGTATGAAGTGATTTAGGACGAGGAGTAGGGGATTGGAAAATGAGTAGGGGGAAAGGGAATCCGATTTCTTTATCGTGTTATCCTATGAGCCTCGGAGGTTGGCATTTTTCCTAGCCACTGGGCTTCTGCATTGCTTGCTCTTTGGGGTTTTAGGCTGGGGTATCAGTAAAGCACTTTGTGGCAACTGTTGATGTAAAAAAGTCCTTTATAAAGTTTATTTGATTGATTGGTATTTCATCCCTTTATTTCTGTCTCTGCCCCTCAGCCCAAGCCCACCTGTATGGTCCAGCCCATGGCCCACGCACCTCCTGCCGGCAGCCAGCGCAGCGTTGAGGAGGAAGAGGAGGAGGAGGAGGAGGTGTGTCTGCCAGGCTTCACAGGCCTGGTCAACCTGGGCAACACATGCTTTATGAACAGTGTCATCCAGTCTCTTTCCAACACCCGGGAACTCAGGGACTACTTTCATGGTCAGTGAGCTCCTCTAATCTTCCTCTTCTCTTCTGGCATTCTTTCATTTAAGTTTTTACATTCCTTTATGAAATATGTGTCTGATGTAAATATGTGTGTAAAAAATCAAATGTAACAATGCAGGGAATAAAGGGTTTTCTTATAAAAAAAAGTTTCAACATGCAAGTCATTGTATTAATCTTCAGTGACTGTAGATTGATATYAAACCATTAACTGTGTTCTCTCACCCTCTGTGCAGACCGGGCGTTTGAGAATGAGATCAACTGTAATAACCCGTTGGGGACGGGTGGTCGGCTGGCCATCGGGTTTGCTGTGCTTCTCCGGGCTTTGTGGAAGGGTACCCACCATGCTTTTCAGCCCTCTAAGTTAAAGGTGACACTCCACTCTCCTGAGTCATATCTTTAACTCCCTCCCTGTTATTTAATAATATATAATGATATAATATATGACATTTAGCAGATGCTATAACCCAAATAGCCTTTGTCTTTATTCTCCAGGTGATCGTATCCAGTAAGATGTGCTGTCTTTATTCTCCAGGTGATCGTATCCAGTTAGATGTGCTGTCTTTATTCTCCAGGTGATCGTATCCAGTTAGATGTGCTGTCTTTATTCCCAAGGGTGATCGTATCAGCTTACGATGTGCTGTCTTTAATTCTCCAGGTTGATCGGTATCAGTTGATGTGCTGGTCTTTATTCCGCCCCCGGTGATCGGTATCCAGTTAGATGTGCTGTCTTTATTCTCAGGTGAATACGTATCAGTTAGATGGTGCGTGTCCTTTTATCTCCAGGTGATCGTATCCATTAATGTGGATGTTTTTATTCTCCAGTGATCGTCTATCCAGTTAGATGTGTGATCGTTTATTCTCCAGGTGATCGTATCCAGTCTAGTGTGCTGTCTTTGTACTTCTCCAGGTGATATCGTATCCAGTTAGATGTGGGTTTAATCGCGTCCGTTCACCTTAGCATCTCGTCATCTCCGGTGATCGTATCCAGTGTAGATGTGTGTCTGCTCTTATTCTCCGGTGATCGTATCCAGTTAGATGTTGCCGGTTGATTTATTCTCCAGGTGATCGTATCCAGCTTAGGATGTGAGCTGTTTACTTATCTCCGGTATCGTATCGTTCCAGTTAGACTGTCTGCGTCTTATTCGTCCAGGTGATCGTATCCACGTTAGATGTGCTGTCTCTTATTCTCCGAGTGCATCGTTACCAGTAAGATGTGGTGTTTTTTATTCTCCAGGCGATCGTGGCCAGTAAGGCCAGTCAGTTTACAGGCTATGCCCAGCACGATGCCCAGGAGTTCATGGCCTTCCTCCTGGATGGGCTCCATGAGGACCTGAACCGCATCCAGAACAAGCCCTARACAGAGACRGTGGACTCAGACGGACGGCAGGACGAGGTGGGTGAAATAAAGGTTTGAGCAGCACCATAAACAATCACATTTATTTTATAAGGCCCTTTGTGACATCTAAAAAGTGCTTTACACATACCCAGCAGGCTAAAACTCCAAATGGCAATCAATGCAGAGGCAGTCATACTTATAACCACACTCACTGTTTCCATTCAGTCCAGTTGTCCTGGAAAATGACATGGTGTGTCTGTTTTAAAGGTGGTGGCAGATGAGGCGTGGCAGAGGCACAAGATGAGAAACGACTCGTTCATCGTAGACCTCTTCCAGGGCCAGTACAAATCCAAGCTCGTCTGCCCAGTGTGCTCCAAGGTAAGACACAAACAGCGGAATTATTTCAACACAATTAAGCAACACTCCACTGTCTGAKATATATCTGGGTGTTCATGTTGAACTGTGTTTTGTATGGAGTCTCAACGGGGTTTTTCTAGTCTTGGAATGTATCAGTCAAACTCACAGGGATAATACCGTAGTGCCTCTGTTGCTACGGCTATCCACTGCTGAACACAGACCCTGCCCGTTGTTTTAGGCATGTCTGCCCTTTAGGCATCATGATAATGGGCGTTTAACCCCCTAAGGTCYATGTCRGTGCGGAAATCTAATTAGCATAATAAAKAKTCCCCATGGAAATCTGTCAGTTTAAGCTAGAGATGTGTTGCGTCTCAATCCACTGCATCCTCGTATGTCGTACTTCCGCATCTGCGACGAAAGGTTACAGAGCTAGAGCGGTGTTTGTCAGACCGTGAGACATCCCGAAAACCMGTCGTCTGTAATTTCCGAACAGTTTGTTCTACACACTAATATGCAACGGTGAGACTCTCATGAACATGTACATGTTGTTTTGCTCTAGGCCTCACAAATCTAGTCTGAAGGGCCCCCGGTACCAGTTGAAAAATTTTATGAAAGTACAGTACCAGTCAGAAGTTTGAACACACCTACTCATTCCAGGGATTTTACTATTTTCTACATTGTAGAATAATAGTGAAGACATCAAAACTATGAAATAACACATGGAATCATGTTGTAAGCAAAAAAGTGTTAAACAAATCAAAATATAGTTTATATTTGAGATTCTTCAAAGTAGCCACCCTTTGCCTTAGACAGCTTTGCACTCTCTTCGCACTCTCTCAACCAGCTTCACCTGGAATGCTGTTCCAACAATCTTAAAGGAGTTCCCACATAAGCTGAGCACTTGTTGGCTGTCAGAACCAACTTCCTTTTTGATATTTTTTTGTGACCTTCTGTTGTTCCATGTAGTGAATCTGTTATTACATTTTCATTTTATTTAACTAGGCTAGTCAGTTAAGACCAAATTCTTATTTACAATGACGGCCTACCGGCGAACAGTGGGTTAACTACCTTGTTCAGGGGCAGAACGACAGATTTTTAACTTGTCAGCACGGGGATTCGATCTAGCAACCTTTTGGTTACAGGCCCAACAGGCCCAACGCTAACCACTTGGCTACCTGCTGCCCCGGCATGCGTTTGTATGTGCTAACAGCAGTAAGACAAAACATTTTTTTTTTTGATACTTCAAAGGGAACTCAAAATGTTTAAATCAAATAGCTAAATGATCCTTGTTGTATGACCTTCATAAAACACTTCCATATAGCTTAGTAATATGATGSAGATGATTAGAGACTCAGGCCTGGCTGTCAAGCTGCAATGGAGGAAAACCTAATTCAATAATGGAGGAAAATGGACCCATCAGAGTTAGACTAATAGCGGATCAGTGTGGGTGGCTTGCTGTGTCGAGTGGAACTCYTTTATTTAGTGCTGTGATAGGGAGTACTACAACGTGACCTGTTTGAATGTTTTGAAAAGTTCAAATGTCCTTCTTCTCTGTCCCCAGGTTTCCATAACCTTTGACCCCTTCCTCTACCTTCCCGTGCCCCTGCCCCAGAAGCAGAAGGTCCTCACAGTGTTCTACTTTGCTAAAGAGCCTCACAAGAAACCCATGAAGGTAAGATGACATATTGGTGTCATTCAAATAGCAGATGGCTTCGGTTTATTATTTCATTTGACCGATTTTATTTGACTGTCTGCTTCCTCTGATTGTGTCAGTTCCTGGTGAGTGTGAGTAAAGAGAACTCGAGCACAGCTGAGGTCCTGGAGTCCATCTCTCGGAGTGTGAGGATCAAGGCAGAGAACCTGAGGCTGGCTGAGGTAGTGAAGAGTCGCTTCCATCGGATGTTTCTCCCATCCAACTCCCTGGACACGGTCTCCTCCTCAGACATGCTCTTCTGCTTCGAAGTGCTGTCTAAAGAGCTGGCCAAGGAGAGGGTGGTGGTGCTCCGAGTCCAGCAGGTAAACGTCCAGCAGCCTCTCTTGCCATCCTATTCGAACCTTAGGGAACTATAACACAAGTCCCTAGTGTGTTACCTAGTGTCTGTCTCTCTGTCCCCCCCGTCCAGAGGCCTCAGGTCCCCAGTATTCCCATCTCGAAGTGTGCTGCCTGCCTGAAGCCTCCTCTCTCGGATGAAGAGAAACTGAAGCGCTGCACCCGCTGCTACCGCGTGGGTTACTGCAACCAGTGAGTCAACAGCTCACTAAATGTTTGCTGTCTGGCACTAATGACACAGGCAATTGAATGAGTTAATTTCCCAATATTAACAGAACTATTTCAGAACTATTTCCTGTTCTCCTAAATGATTCATGAATTTAAAAAATAATAATATTGCTTTCGTTTTTAATCCAATCTAACTTTTTGCCCCCTTCATATTTCAGGGTTTGCCAGYAAAAACATTGGTCCAACCACAAGGTTCTGTGTGGGCCCAACATAGAGAACGTGGGGCTTCCCTTCCTGGTCAGCGTCCCTGAGTCCAGACTCACCTACGCCCGGCTGTCCCAGCTGCTGGAAGGATACTCAAGGTAGCATTGGGATGTCCGGAGTTGATGGATATGAWTGCTGTTCTTTAGATATCAATACAACTTGCTGATTTGACATTGTTGGGCTGTCACTGATTATTATGTGGTCTCACCACTTTCCCCCATCTCTCTGTGTAGATATTCAGTGAARGTGTTCCAGCCTCCCTTCCAGTCTGGCAGGACGTCTCCAGAGGTCACCCAGTGCCTGGCTGACCTTCCCCCTCCAGCAGAGACCCCTGAAGGTGTGGGGGCAGGGGATAAGGCCAGGGGCGGTGGGGCAGGGGACTCAGAGCAGGAGGTCTCCTCTCTGGTTCCTGAGTCTCCACTAGAGACAGCCCAGGCCTCAGCACATCCAGCCGGAGACCCAGACGCCCTCTCCACCCACACCACAGACTCAGGTTTCATTGAGCCCTCCTCTGGCTCSCAGGACTCCCAGGGAGAGAAGGAGACCTCCTGTGAGAAGGCTGTCAGACCAGAAGGTAAAGGCAAGCATCTTCTAACATTAACATATCAATAGTATTGTTACTTCTACTTTTTTCATTACATTTCTCAAATGATTATATAGACAAATATTTTTTTTCACTTACACTATGTATATACAAAAGTTCCTATGGTATGTGGACTACTTCCCTTCAATTGAGTGGATTTGGCTATTTTATCCACGGCCTGTGCTGACGGTGTAAAATCGAGCACACAGCCATGCAATCTCACATAGACAACCAGGAATAGCATTACTGAAGAGAGCAGTGACTTTCTACGTGGCGACTGTCCATAAAGATGCCACCTTTTCCATAAAGTCAGTTTTGTCAAATTTCTTCCCTGGTCAACTGTAAGTGCTGTATTGTGATAGTGGAACGTCTAGGAAGCAACAACGGCTCAGAGTGAAGTGGTCAGGCCAACAAAGCTCACAGAAGGAGCAGTTGCCGAGTGCTAAAGTGCGTAGCGTGCTAAAAATCGTCTGTCCTCGGTCTGCAACGTCTGCACGAAGTGGTTTGTCGGGAGCTTACAGGATGGTTTCCAGGCAGCAAGCAGCGCACAAGCGCAAAGATCACCCATTCGCGAATGCGAAGCGCGCTGGCAGTGGTGTATCAGTTTGCCGCCATTGGACTCTTGAGACGCCCTCGATAACTACTGTGGATTATTATATTTGACCATGCTGGGTCATTATGAACATTTGAACATCTTGGCCTGTTCTGTTATAATCTTCCACCCGGCGATAGACAGAAGAGGACTGGTCAGCCTCATAAGCCTGGTTTCCTCTCTAGGTTTCTTCCTAGGTTTTGGCCTTTCTAGGGAGTTTTTCCTAGCCACCGTGCTTCTACACCTGCATTGCTTGCTGTTTGGGGTTTTAGGCTGGGTTTCTGTACAGCACTTTGAGATATCAGCTGATGTACGAAGGGCTATATAAATACATTTGATTTGATTTGGAAACGCGTTCTCTGGAGTGATGAACCACGCTTCACCATCTGGCAGTCCGATGGACAAATCTAGGTACAAAGCGAGGCCCATACAGAAATGCTTTGTCGAGAGATCAATGTGGAAGACCTTAACTGGCCTACACAGAGCCCTGACATCAACCCCATCGAAAACCTTTGGGATGAATTGGAATGCTGACTGCAAGCCAGGCCTAATCGCTCAACATCAGTTCCCGACATCACTAATGCTCTTGTGGCTGAATGGAAGCAAGTCCCCACAGCAATGTTCCAACATTTAGTGGAACGCCTTCCAAGAAGAGTGGAGGCTGTTTATAGCAGCAAAGGGGGGACCAACTCCATATTAATGCTCATGATTTTGGAATGAGATGTTCAACAAGCAGGTGTCCACATACTTTTGGTTATTTACAAGCATTTCACTATACTCGCAGTAACATCTGCTAACCATGTGTATGTGACCTGTGACCAATAAAAATGTATTTAGTGGATCTCTTTCCCTGTATTTAGTGGATCTCTTTCCCTGTGGCTCACGCTGTGTTTTGAGGCTGTTTTGTGCTGTTTGTGTGTCTAGCTGCTGTGACCGGCTACCAGCAACCATCAGAGTCTGCATCCAGCCACACCTCTCAGTTCTACATCACCATCCTCCACTCCAACAGCAAGGAGCAGACACTGGAGGAAAAGGGTCAGGGTCTAATCTCAAACCTGCCCCTCACCCCTAGTCCTCACCCCTAGTCCTCACCCCTGCCCCTCACCCCTAGTCCGAGTGTTAAGACAAAGCAAAAACTCAATCATCTACTGCTCTGTATCATTCAACATTTAAGTCCTTTACGATATGTGTTCTAGAATGTCTTACTGTTGTTTTGTCATGTTTCCCCCTACCCTAGAAGAGGCCGTTCTGGACCTCCCTGAGGACTCCAGCCTGGAGCTGGTGTGGAAGAACAACGAGCGTCTCAAGGAGTATGTCCTGGTTCGGTCCAAGGAGCTGGAATTTGAAGAGGACCCTGGGTCGGTCAACGAGACGGCCAGGGCTGGACACTTCACCCTGGAGCAGTGCCTAAACCTCTTCACTAGGCCTGAGGTGCTGGCACCGGAGGAGGCATGGTAGGAACAACACACTGATCAATGTAGTCTTCAACATACACTAACATGCAGACATACTCAAACAAATGTAGCCCTACAGTCCCACACAGCCATGGACTAACACATGTACTGCACAGTTAACATTCAGACAGTCCCACACAGCCATGGACTAACACATGTACTGCACAGTTACAGAGCGGAGAGAAGGAGGGAAGGATAGGGACAGAGCGACGAGAGGGAGGGAAGGATAGGGACAGAGCGAGAAGGGAGGAAGGATACGACGAGCTGAAGAGAGGGAAGGATAGGACAGAGCGAGAGGAGGGAGGGAAGATAGGAACAGAGCGAGAGAGAGGGAAGGTAGGGACAGAGCGAGAGAGGAGGAAATGGGAACCAATGAGAGGAGGAAGGATAGGACAGAGAGAGGAGGAAAGGATTAGGGACAGAGAGAGGGGAAGGATAGGACAGAAGAGGGAGGAAGGATAGGGACAGAGAGAGGGAGGAAGGATAGGGAAGGAGAGGAGGAAGGATAGGCGACAGAGAGAGGGAGTGAAGATAGGACAGAGAGAGGAGGAAGATAGGACAGAGAAGGGGTGGAAGGATAGGACAGAGAGAGGAGGGGGAAGTATAGGACAGAGCGAGCAGAGAGAGGAGGAAGATAGGGATCAGAGCGAGGCAGAGAGAGGGAGGGGAAGGATAGGGACAGATGAAAGAGAGTTGTTAGGGTTGTAAATCCATGCCAAAACACCCCTAAATCTGCTAGAGACTGTCTGAATGTTAACTGTGCAGTACGTGTTGTTGAGTCCATGGCTGTGTAGGAACTGGTGAATGCTTAACTGTTGTAGTACATGTGTTAGTCCATGCTGTGTGGACTGTTGCAATTTTAAGCTCTGCAGTAATGTGTTAAGTCCGTATGGCTGTGTGGGACTGTCTGGAATGTAACTGCTGGCAGTACATGTGTTATCCATGGCTGGTGCGACTGTCTGAATGTGAAACTGTGGCAGTACATGTGTTTAGTCCATGGCTGTGTGGGACTGTCTGATGTG
>NW_019943867.1:96973-106093 GCF_002910315.2 Salvelinus sp. IW2-2015
AATGATTTATTTCAGCTTTTATTTCTTTCATCACATTCCCAGTGGGTCAGAAGTTTACATACACTCAATTAGTATTTGGTAGCATTGCCTTTAAATTGTTTAACTTGGGTCAAACGTTTCGGCCTACACATTGTCTATGGGATTGAGGTCAGGGATTTGTGATGGCCACTCCAATACCTTGACTTTGTTGTCCTTAAGCCATTTTGCCACAACTTTGGAAGTATGCTTGGGGTCGTTGTCCATTTGGAAGACCCATTTGTAACCAAGCTTTAACTTCCTGACTGATGTCTTGAGATGTTGCTTCTTTATATCCACACAATTTTCTTGACTCATGGTGCAATCTATTTTGTGAAGTGCACCAGTCCTTCCTGCAGCAAAGCACCCCCACAACATGATGCTGCCACCCCGTGCTTCACGGTTGGGATGGTGTTCTTSGGCTTGCAAGCWTCCCCTTTTTCCTCCAAACATAACGATGGTCATTATGGCCAAACAGTTCTATTTTTGTTTCATCAGACCAGAGGACATTTCTCCAAAAAGTACGATCTTTGTCCCCATGTGCAGTTGCAAACCGTAGTCTGGCTTTTTTGTGGTGGTTTTGGAGCAGTGTTCTTCTTTCTTGCTGAGCGACCTTTCAGGTTATATCGATATAGGACTCATTTTACTGTGGATATAGATACTTTTGTACCTGTTTCCTCCAGCATCTTCACAAGGTCCTTTGCTGRTGTTCTGGGARTGARTTGCACTTTCCGCACCAAAGTATGTTCATCTCTAGGAGACYGAACGCGTCTCCTTCCTGAGRGGTATGACGGCTGCATGGTCCCATGGTGTTTATACTTGCGTACTATTGTTTGTACAGAAGAACGTGGTACCTTCAGGTGTTTGGAAATTGCTCCCGAGGTTGAACCTCTATGGAGTCTACAGTTTTCTTTTCTGAGGTCTTGGCTGATTTTCTTTTGATTTTCCATTATGTCAAGAAAGAGGCACTGAGTTTGAGGTATGCATTGAAATACATCCACAGCTACACCTCCAATTGACTCAAATTATGTCAATTAGCCTATCAGAATCTTCTAAAGCCATATAATTTTCCTAATTTTCCAAGCTGTTTACAGGCACAGTCAACTTAGTGTATGTACACTTCTGATCCACTGGAATTGTGATACAGTGAATTATAAGTGAAATAATCTGTCTGTAACCAATTGTTGGAAAAATTACTTGTCATGCACGAAGTTGTCCTAACCGACTTGCCAAAACAAGTTTTAATGACTCCAACCTAAGTGCATGTAAACTTCCGACTTCAACTGTACATAACACAATTATAAAACACAGCTTATAAACACAGCTTTATAACACATACCACAGTGTATAAAACACATACCACAGCTTATAACACATACAACAGCTTATAACAATTAACACAGCTTATAAACACAGCTTTATAAACACAGCTTATAAACACAACTTGTCATATTATTCACTTAATCACACTGACCCTACACTCAATGACTTGAGGATGAATTCACTCAAACATACTGCAGAGTATAGTTTTAAATATTTCATACAAACACAGATTTACAGCTTGGTTTCTTGTCTTTCAGGAACCTGGACCTCAGTAAGTTCGTATTGGTCAGAAGGACGACATGCAGCAGCAGCCCATCTATGACCTCTATGCAGTCATCAATCACTACGGGGGGCATGATCGGAGGTCACTACACTGCCTACGCACGCCTGCCCAGCGCCCAGAACAGCCAGCGCAGTGATGTTGGTGAGTGACTCTGTTTGACTGAAGTAGGCTATACTGTATTTTGTGACCATGGCAAGCTGGTACATGTTATATTCTGTTCATACTGTTAAAATGATCTCACCTGCCGTCCTCACCTGCCGTCCTCACCTCCACCCTCTTCCTCCTCCTCTTCCCCACTCCTCTTCCTCCTTCTCCCCCGCCTTCCTTCCTCCTCTTCCTTCCCTCTACTCTCTCCTCCACCTTCCCCTCCTCTCTCCCTCACCTTCCACCTTCCCCTCTTCCTACACGACCCCCCCCCACAGGCTGGCGGTTCCTTTATCGTCGCGACCACAGATTATTTCTGTCCTGATCAAAATACTACTGGTTTGAACAAATATTTTCTTACATCGTACTTATTAATTTATAGCATTTTTCTTCTTTCCGAGTCTCACAAAAAAAAAAAACAAACTGAATAAAAAATATCAAGAAATATTAAAATAAAACATAAGAAAAAAAAAAAAATAATAACAATATAAAAAACAACAAAATTAAAAATCTTTGAGACAGTACGGTGACGATGGTGGAGGAGAGCCAGGGGTGACACGCTACCGCTTACGTGCTGTTCTACCGCCGCCGCAACTCCCCTGTGGAACGACCACCTCGCTTACTGGGGCCCCTGGGGGCTGAGTCCCCCACCTCTGCAGGAGCCACCGCCAGCCAGGTGAGGGCGCCATTCTCTACCTCTGAGAGTATCCCTTAGAGAATTACCAGTATCCATTACATGGTTGTAGAAAAACTCWGAGGAATAGTGCATCATGAGTTATTAAATTAAACTCGGCCCAACATGACTCGTTTGAGGTAGAGGTAGATTTAAATTTCCTGAGATTATATTTTCACCACATGAGTGATGTAATACTGTGTTCATTCATCTAGTCTTCTTCGTGCAGTGATATTTAGTTGGTTGCTTGTGTTGCTTTTAGAGAAATGAGAAATGATCTCAGTTGCCATTGACAGAGTAACGTTTTTTCTGCTTCTAAAGCTGTGATGAGAGAAAGACGATGGATCTAATCTAATTGTTTAAGGCCATTGGTTTGTTCATCAAGAGGTTTATGCTAGTTTCTAAATTGAATAGCTGCTTTGGAGAAAAGCTGTGCTCACTWGTTTCAACTTATTATCCTGAAGTGCCAGACATTGGCTTTCTCTTGTCCCCTTTATCTGATCTGTTTTGGCATCTAAGCGTCATAGTTTTCTGTCCAAATGCTGAAAACAAAGTGAATTGCCTCAGAATTAATAAGGGCTGTATGTATTCACAAACTTTGTGGAAGCTATTTAATGTCTGTGAAATTGATTAGATGTATGGTGCATTTTTCTTGTACTCATGAGTTTATATTGAGGGTGGGAGTCGCTGTGTTTACAAAATATCTGTGATTTAATTCATCTACAAAAATATCTGTGATTTAATGTATCTATTAGCTAACTGTTGAAAAGAAAGATGTGATAGTTTGTCTATCCATCTGTTTTCTGAAAGACACCCCTCACATCGTTCTGAGCTGTCCTCATGCTGTTCCTTGAAAGAGTCTGGCTTGTCCTTGACCCTGTGGCCTGTGACACCGTTAGTATATTAGACAGAGTGGATGYGGAGGGTTTGCTGGAGGTCTGGCTGTGGTGAGGTGGCGTTGCTTTAGGAAGAACCAAGCCTTTCCCTGAAGCTGACACAGGTTTCCGCCATCGCAGGCATCTCTGATATGGCAGGAACTGGAGCAGGAAGAGGAGGGTGTTGAAGAGGGCCCTCGGGGCCTGTTCCGTCCCAGGCTGGGGAGGAGAAGAGCAGCCAGGAGGGAGGAGGGGGTGGAGGGGCAGGTGTGGCGGCTGCTGCGCCAAAGGATCCCGCATTATTCCGATGACGACTGTGTCCGATATTTTGTCCTGGGTACCTTGGTTGCTCTACTAGCGTTGTTAGTGAACCTAGTCTACAGAGCCAACTGGGACTAAGCGGCCAGTATCACACCCCACACATACACACATGTATACTAAAGCAATAAGGCACGAGAGGGTGTGGTACAATAACCAATATATCACGGCTAAGGGATGTCCTTACGCACAACGCAACGCGGAGTTCCTGGACACAGCACTTAGCCGTGGTATATTGGCCATATACCACAAACCACCGAGGCGCCTTATTGCTGTTATAAACTGGTTACCAAAGTAATTAGAGCAGTAAGAATACATGTTTTGTCATACCCGTGGTATATGGTCTGATATACCACGGCTGTCAGCCAATCAGCATTCAGGGCTCGAACCACCCACTTTATAAATAGGCTTATACACAAAAAAATGTCAAGTGTAATGAAATATCCATGCCAATACGAAAACATTTTGTTTTGTAGATGGCCTATAAATCAATATGCTGCTAAACACATTCAAAATGTTAACTAAATTATACACTGCATATCTGTTAATCAAGTCCAGTAGCATCTACTAGTAACTTGGCTCAGCTTGGCTTGGCCTTCTTATTTACTGCAGTCCATAACATATGTCCCTAATAAGATACGTTAAATTCTAGTTCAAACCTACTTCAGCCTTTTATGTGTCCATGCCAAGTGTCTCTCTCTCTCATGTAGGTTTTCAGTACAAAAATCTGAAATGCATGTTTTGGTAATGGTTAGTCCTATGTTTTGCACAAGAGATGCTGTTGAGAGGACTTGAACTAGGGTATAGTGTTAAAGTGCTACTGTGATAGTGTTGAGTGGGTGAGGGAATAAGATATRGTAGTAGTGCTCATTCACAGATATTGTAATCCTTTAGCTCCGTCCCAGGATGGCATGGTGGGCTCTACGACTTGCTTTGTGCAGTCATGACTTTGTACTGTAACCTGAAGACAGCTAACATGTGTGTTTGCTTTAATGAATACAGTGTTTAGACTCACAGTAAGCTAGTATGTGCCTTTTTGCTTGTTTGTCACATTGCTGATTTTATTTTTGATTTTATGTTGTCAATGGTAAGCTCTTAATTCAGCAGTTGTATTGCTTTCTGTCCACCAAGGTTGGGCTCAATTCGAATTGAAGGCTGTTAATTCAGGAAGTGATTTGAATTTAAAATTCAGATTTTTTTCTTTTCTTCTAAATATAACTTTTACTTTTCAGTTTATTGAGAAGTCATTGAAAATAAATGCAARTTTTTCCCCTTCCGATTATTGGATTGTAGTTTTTGTTTACTTCCTGAATTGAGCCCAACCCTGCAGTCCATACGGTTTCCTTATCCCTGTCAGACTTCATGAAAGCCACTTGTTTAACCTTTTTAAATGTGCTTCTTTTTTTGGGGGTGAAATAACTAGATATGTCAGAGCTTTACGACTGTTTGTGCAAAAATAATAAGTGCGCTGATGTACAGTATGAAGCTGAAGCATAGTGGTGACGTCAAGTCATTAGAAAGGAGATGCCGTCCACCTATCAAGGAACATTGCTACACTTAATGATTATCTGTGTTGCTGGTATATGGACTAACCTCCTGTAACAGTGTTGTTCAAGTCTCAGGGATATCACAGTGCACTCTGTCATGCCTCTCCAGCTGTAGATGGGCTTGGAGGCCAGGTATATTCACGATCTGCTTTCAATGCCTAGTATGTCTCAGTGGTTTATCCAGTGGTTTGCCTCAATTCACATTTCCTGTGTCGACATTTCACTATCTAGGCTCCCTACAGATGGCAAAGATTCCCTATGGTTGTGGTTGTAAAGTGAAAGTTACTGAATTAAGGAAGTGTATATTTTATAGCAGGAATATTTACAAGATTGCTGTATAGAAATTGTACGATTTTTAAATGTAATCTTAATTGTAATCTTAATAGTTGCTATTATTTAAAAAGAAAGTGGGACATTTCCCAGCAATAATGTGTACAGGTCCTTCCATCTTAATGCTGCTCCAATAAACCAACACGTGTACTTCTTTTCACAATAAAATGTCAACCTTTATGCTGTCTTAATGAATATTATTTTTGAAACAAACATGGAAATCGTCCATCCAATTGGAACTGGGTTTTGTTTGTGGCTGCAAGGAATATGTCCGTCAGTCCAGTGAGTTATGCTTTTGGATTGTTTACAGATAAGATGGGTCTGGTCTTCCTAAAAGGGAACTGGTCCAGAGAAAAGCATGATTTGTAACACTGGTTTATTTTACAGGCCTCTGGCCAGGCACTCTTTGGGACTGACCTGGACCCTGAAGGACCCACTCCGCTGACCCCAGAGGTGACCTCTGAGCTGTTTGGACACTCTGGCGAATGTGCTGCTCTGTCCTACAGTAACATGGAGGAGGTGGACTAAGGTGTGACTGAGGCTCCACCGAGCTGGCATAAGGCTCCAGCTGTGGACCGATGCCAGCAGCAACGTTGAGAAATACACTCCTCAGTAAACAACACTAATAAACTGGACGGCTTCAAAGCGTCCCCTCAGTGGTGCAATGCTAAACATGTCAGAAGTGGATTTGAGGGGAAGGAAGGACCAGTACATGTCACCACAGATGAGGTGGACATACCAGCTCATGCTATTTATGTAGTAATATTCATGCAACACATTTACACACACACACACAAACAGCGCGTTTGCACATACAACAAACGCCTCCACACACTCCTGTTTCCCCCAGAGCCTCCGGGTTGCAGCCTGTTGTTGGCTGATGGAAGAGCCCACCTAGACAATGTTGGTGGCCATGACTCCTTTTTATCCCATGATAAACGGGTGTCTGGTTCAGAGGTCACAAAGGATGTGGCAACATCAAACAAACCCCCCCCAGCCTGTTGGGATTGAGGGAAAATTGTGATGTGAGAGGATTAGACGTGTGTGTGTGTGTCTGGGTGTGTAAGCATTTGAGTGTGGTTTTTACCCGCTTCTCATCAAGGTTTAGTCTGGTCTGTGTTGTGATTCTGTAAGCTGGGTACCGATATAGTGTAATGGGTGCAGAAATGGTTTACTTTATGTTCATYCAGAGGACAAAAAGTAACTGTCTTTCTGTTTACTATTTTCATACCACACCTGGATTTAGTTTCTTTGCTTTAGATTTTTAAATACATTTTTACTTTGTAATTTATCCAATCCTGTGGATGTAATTTTTGAGAAGAAACCAACTTGATATACACTGAAATGTGCATGTTGATACACAGTAGCCGTACAATAGAATGCTGTTACCACTTCTGCTACATATCTTCATTTCTGTTTGAGTACTCTTGTACACCCCTCCCTTCATTTTGTGTTAGACTGAATATATAAAGTTGGGGATTAATGAGAATGTGGCTGTGTATAAGATATACATTGTTAATATAAATTAAACACTTTTTGAGAAGCGCTAACAGGTTATTTGAATACACACTGATTCAGTAGGAACTTGAATAAAGTTGCCTGCAAACTTTTTTTTTACCCTCCGTTTCTACCATTTTCTGTGTTAAATTGTTGGTCCTCCAACCTGCACTTATTATTTTATGGCGCTTGTTACTGTATTTACTTTCAGACTCCATACATTACGCTGAGAGAAGAAGAAACGACGGTTTCAGAAAGTAAAAACAAACATTCTGTCAAATTAAGTCTAGAGTGATTTGTATTTGTATGTGAATAGTTGTACAAACTTAGAGCGCTTTTAAAGAGCTACAAATCTACGATTGGTCAAAAGAGTTACGAGGATCTCTGGTTTCAGTAACATACCTAGTTAGCTAAACCCTCACGCAATTTACTGACAAATTGGCTAGTTATTTAGTCAAGGAAAATCAGCTGTTGACAAATGATCATTCGGGACTGGAGCTCATGTCAGACTGCGACAAGACCGGTGATCATCCCTCTAAACCACGGGGACGYTCGTGATGAGCGGTGTACTCCACACGCCAAAGGAAATGTCAATGATTGTACCCTTGAAGAAGACCTCAAGGGTTGTCTCTAAAGAAGAAAAAGCTTGTCCTTCATGTTGATCTCATTAACACCATATTGGTGTCTGACGCCGTGACAAGTCAAGGAACTATTGCAGCCTTGGATTATTTAATTTAAATTGTYACTTGGACAAATGAGTAAACAGGGTAACAGGTTAAGATGCCGTTTTAGCTAGCCCTAACCCCTTATRATAATTACCCTAACATACATCAATTTTCCTAACCTGGTACGAAAAAGTCTCTCCGGGTCGTAGCTGTATACCGTCTAGTCAAAAATCTAAATAGCCATTTCCTACATGTTGGCAGTTTTATTTGGGGGGTAGAACAGTCAGTTCTCCAAACTATAATGAATGAGAGTGATCCAAAATATTTTTCAAGGAGCAGATGCCCCAAACCTCTAACCTTTTTCTGTAAATGACATGACAATTCAATAAGTGGAATCATTGCCACTGTGTGCCAACCTMCCACGATGGTGCCATTGCTGAGTGTAATTGCCAAACACCGGCCTCTTTCTGTTGTCTSTAGGTAAATGGGATTGGATGAGTGACTCACCTCTACTCCCAGCATGTGTGTGCTGTCTGCTATCACTCCCAGTTTGGCCGGGTGGCAGGCTTCCCCAGCTCCGCTGCAGGTCGGCAGTTCCCGGGGGTGCTGGACGAGCACCTAGCCATGCTGTACTTTCCGGAGGGCATTTAGAGGGTGCTACTGTGTTACAGCTTTGTCATTTTAGAGGGTGCTACGCGTGTTACAGTGTATTTAGAGGCTACCTTGTTACAGTGGCATTTAGAGGGTGTCTACCATGTTACAGGTGGCATTTAGAGGGCGCTACCGTGTTACAGCTTGTCATTTAGAGGGTGCTACTTGTTAGGTGTCATTTAGAGGGTGCTACCTTGTTACAGGTGGCATTTAGAGGGTGCTACCAAGTGTTTAGACAGCTTGGCATTTAAGAGGGGCTACCATGTGCAGCTTGTCATTTAGAGGGTGCTACCATGTTTACAGGTGTATTTAGAGGGTGCTACTTGTTTACAGGTGGCATTTAGAGGTGCTACCATGTTACAGGTGCATTTAGAGGGTGCTACCTGTGTTCACAGTGGCATTTAGAGGTGCTACCGTGTTACAGTGCATTAAGGTGCTACTGTTCAGTTTAGAGGGTGCTACCATGTTACAGGTGGCATTTAGAGGGTGCTACGTCGTGGCATTTAGAGGTGCTACCATGTTACAGGTGTGCATTTAGAGGGTGCTTACCATGTTAGCAGGTGGCATTTAGAGGGTGCTAGTGTTACAGGTGGCATTTAGAGGGTGCTACCGTTGTGTTGCATTTAGGGTTGCTACCATGTTACAGGTGGCATTTTTAGAGGGTGCTACCGTGTTACAGCTGTCATTTAGAGGGTGCTACCGTGTTACAGGTGGCATTTAGAGGGTGCTACCATGTTACAGGTGGCATTTTAGAGGGTGCTACACGGTGTTAAGCTTGTATTTAGAGGGTTGCTTACCT
>NW_019943867.1:106118-135684 GCF_002910315.2 Salvelinus sp. IW2-2015
TGTTACAGGTGTCATTTAGAGGGTGCTACCATGTTACAGGTGGCATTTAGAGGGTGCTACCGTGTTACAGCTTGTCATTTAGAGGGTGCTACCGTGTTACAGGTGGCATTTAGAGGGTGCTACCATGTTACAGGTGGCATTTAGAGGGTGCTACTGTTTTAAAGCTTGTACAGGTGTCATTGCTACTCAGAGGGAGTCATAATTATTTGAGAGTAGTGTGTGGGGTGGCAGCAGTGGGATATAGTGGTCAAAATTCTTACAAATCTGAAATCTTGTTTGAGGAACAATGCCTTTTAAGACAAACTCACAGAAGGTCATTCACGGTGAGATCTATTATGGGTGACTGGTGTGTGGTGCTACTCCCCTGGGTATAGAGTGGCTGCAGTCCCTTGTCATCCCCCTCAGTGTGTTCCTGTACCAGTTAGTTTACTGGAGCAGAACACATTGTTTTCTGCAGGGGGGAGGCTCAGAGGCTGCCTTACACAGTTAGCTGCAGTTRAAAAACATCCACATGATGACTTATTCAAACTGTCAAGGACAATTTGTGTAGGAATATCGGCAGGGAGGGTGAGAGAACATCATGTGATTCAGCAGAACTTGTAGGACGACCTGTAAACTTGGTTTTGTTTATTCTCATTCTAAAAGGATACTCTAAAGCAGAGTTTCCCAAACTCGGTCCTGGGCCTCCCCCCGGGTGCGTTTTGGTGTTTGCCCTAGCTCTACACAGCTGATGCCAGGTGGTGCCAGGATCGAGTTTGGGAAACTGCTCTAATGTCCAGACAATTTAATGTTTTCCGATTGATACCTGATAGACACTGTTAACCCTTTCATATCTATTGCCCCGCTGCTGGTAGAGTATGAGCCACGTTAAAGCAGACTGTGTTCATTGTAATAAATTATTTATAAGGTCATAGGAACATACTTTAAAAGTTGTTTATATATAATTAGCTTACTAACATGTACAAATGTGAGAGTAATGATGACAAAATGATTAATCGAACTATTTACTAATCCATTATAAATGCTTTACTAGAAGGTGGGATTATATAGTGCTGCCCTTTTTCCTCCCTCCCGGCTGAGTGTGTTTGAGACACCAGGCCAGATCCACTGCAGTAAGAAGGGGGTGGTTCTGACCAGGCCAGATCCACTGTAGTAAGAAGGGGGTGGTTCTGACCAGGCCAGATCCACTGTAGTAAGAAGGGGGTGGTTCTGACCAGGCCAGATCCACTGCAGTAAGAAGGGGGTGGTTCTGACCAGGCCAGATCCACCTGCGTAGAATGGGTTCTGACCAGGCCAGATCGCTCTAGTAAGAAGGGGGTGTTCTGACCAGGCCAGATCCGCTGTAGTAAGAAGGGTGTTCTGACCAGCCAGATCCCTGTAGTAAAAGGGGGTGGTTCTACCAGCCAGATCCTCTGCAATAAGAAGGGTGGTTCTGACCAAGGCAGAGGAGTCTGTCGACCCATGACAGGGAGAAGCCCTGTACCAGTACCTCAGCTCTGTCCAGGCCTGGGAGCTTCCAGGACCACGTTGACTGGTAGGTGGACCCATTCCAAAAGGCTTGACGTCTTATCACACTAATGGGGTGCCCTAGTTTGCTGGCAAGCTCATACATCCATCTTGAATACTTAATTTAGTCTTAAGCATTACAGTAATTGTAATAGAGAAGTTGTGCTCTGTATTGACCTCCATGAAGGTATCAGTGTTTCGTGATGTAGTCAGGGCACTGGTCTGTCTCTCTGTAGGTTCCAGGAACACCTACACGCCTTCTGGGAGGGAAGCTTCTGTGCCGGGACCCCTTCGACCAGGAAGTCACAGCACATATTCATAGATGACAACATCCGGCAGAATGATGAGGACATCGTCGCCCATCCAAAGGTATGTTTTTTTTGCCTCGGTTCATGTTCTTTTGGATGGTTTGTGCATACTCATATGAATGTGGATTTATACCATTGCAGATCCAGTATGTTTTAAATATCCTCACGTGGTGTTTCTGTTCTGGGTCCATGTCTGATTCTGAAGGTGTTCCCTGGACTGAGACGGCTCAGAGACCTGGATATAGCCTTCACCTCAGAGCTGTATGACCTATGTCTGGTCCAGAACGACCGTTCAGAGCCATCTCAGACCTTGTGTATTTCAGCCAGCTATGACAGGAACCTCCAGCAGGGGSCAGGCTAGAGTGGTTTGTCTGCAGCCTAGAGCTCCAGGGTGAGGGCTTGGGTTGGGTGAACTCAGTGGGTCTGCAGGTTAAAGGTAACTCCTGTAGTTGCTCAAAGTTCAGTGTTCTCAGGGTGTGTGACACTGACAACCATTATATTACAAATGTTAAAGACGCTGTTTTTAAAATAAAAATATGTAAAAACTAGGTCATCAATGTAAAGGCATTGTTTACGTATACCAAATTCTGTTAAGAATATACAGGTCATATACACTGTTTCTAGTATCACAACGAGAGAGTTACGTSGTTGAACAGTGAAACTCTGTTATAACTTCACACCTGCTCTTATRTAAAGACATGTTTCAGTTAGAACCACAGTTAGTCTCCTACTGTTTGACTATTTATAATGGCAATACAATGGATACGCTTGAAACCGCTAAGCCCTAGTTTAATTTGGGTGTATTTGGTTTGTGGGTTTGTTTGCACTGGAATTGACTTGACTTTCTTTGGAAGCGCTCTTATGTGGAAACACTTTTCCCAATGATATATCCAGGGAATGTTTTTCACACTTTTTGTGGATGGTTGTGTTGGAGATTTATAATACTTATTTTTAAGCTTGAAGGGAGTTTGCCATTTGACTACTGCAAATTCGAGACACCTTTTCTAAGTAACCCATCACAATGGCCGGTGGGTAATTGTGGAAGATGAGGCACAATCAGGCCTTTTGACTGCAGTACATAACTGAGACTGTTCAATTCTAAGAAACAGACGAATGGGCTGTGGTTGCTAAGGCAGCACTCTGTTGTTGCTAAGGCAGCACTCATGTTTGATAGGAGACACATTCAGGCTTGTATCTGGATGTACTTTGAGTGTTCTTGTATGTCATTGTCTCAAGGCAGATAGTGTAACTAATCGTCTGCGTTGACTGTCAGTCTGGGGGATGAGGGTTGCGTAGGATTGACGCCACCTGACGTAAGACAATGCTTGTATGTTTCATGGTGAACGTTCTAAACTATCGGCTTGTACTCATGTGGAGTTCAATAAAGCTGAGTGGAAGAAAATGTATTTTTTTTGTGGTTGTTGCCACAGACCCACTGTGTATGGGAATTTACTGACCAAATATTGATTAGTTAGGGTTTTACTGTCACCTAAAAGCACTATCGATTTCCCCTCAGGCCTTTTGGATACAGTTAAGTTGTGAACAAGTGATTGATTATTAGCCTACAGGGTGAAGACTAATGATGGATCAAGGGGAACTAATCAATCAGGGATCATCAGCAGTGCAGGGTGTGAGGTTACGTTTAAGTGTGATTATTGCTATTATTGAAGTTTTATTATTAGGGAGTTACTAACAGTGATAATTCAACTTCAACAGAGTGGCTGCGGTTCTGGATTTTCTGGAACCCAGGCGTTTTGGAGTAAAGATACAGAGATTTCTGCACGTGTGCAAGATCCGCTGCGCGCGCTTCCCCTCCCCGCGCTTCCCCTCCCCGCGCTTCCAGCTGCTGCTCTGTGATCACTCACCGCACGACTCCGCTGCCGCTTGTTCAAGCAAACGGAGTTCTTTGTCTTTTGTAACAGAAAGCAAACATAAGCACGGCGTAACAGGCAGTCTAGCGTTTTCATGTTCTATTTTTCAGGAGGTTGCGTTAGCCTACTAGATGTACACAGCATATCAACAAGCAAGACACGGGCACGCAGTCAATAGCGATGTAATGTGCAAACATTGGGAAGCAGAGTTCACAGGATGTGTACAGATTCTGGGCGGGGTGAAACCCCTCGCCTCATCCTTTTTGGTAAAGCGTATAGTAAAAAGAGAACACGTGCAGAATGTGACTTGGATCCTTAGCTTTGAGATAGAAGTTCTGGGAGGGGCGGGGGCGAATACGCCGTATTCGTAGCCTCGGACATAATTTAATGCAGGGTGTAGGGTCACAAGTGCACTTATTAAAATTGCCATGATGTTGACTTCAGGGACTTGGAGAGAAAAAAACAGCTTGACGAGCATTCCGTATGGAAAATAGTTAGGCACGTTAGTAATGACATTGTATTAAATAGTTAATACACTACATGTGACAGGACACTTGCAATCTGAAACGACCTTCTAGTGGAGTTGACCGTGTGGTTACTGGACAGTATACTGTGGTCCTATCTCTGCAGTGCAGACTGACCAGCCTGGGCACATCCAATCAACACCTCTGATCTCCAGCACAATGTGTACAGAGTTGGTTAATCTGATATACTGGCCATAGTTGTTGCCTGATTGCAGAAGCAGACGCTGTGTCCTCTCATTACAAGCCAAACGAGGCGGCACAGTGTGTGCAGTCGGAAGACTCTTCTCTCACTGTACACCAGATAGTGTCTSTTCAGTGTGTAATGGTCTGTACATAATACCAAGTAATATTTCACTCTGACTTCCAGGTATAGGTCTCTAGGGGAATAATTGGATTTTTGTTGTAGTCTGTGTCAGATTTACTTTATATATGAAGCCTCAATGGCTTGATTGTCTCTAATCGCACACATTAACATGTTTTACCTTCCACAGATAGAAACAAATGTTTTTTCTTTTATGATGTTTATTTTGGGCACACATCAACATGTCAGGAGCTTATTCAGCGCTATGGTGAGGAATTACCAAATGGACATGTAATATAGAACTGACACAATTATCTCTCATTGTGGAATAGAATTTAGGAACGCGTTTTATTTGATGACATTAGGATTCATTATGTTGATCTGGAACAGCCTACTGTACGCCAACCTAGATGCAGACTCCACCTCATGGTTCCAACTTCCTCAAGATGGCAGTGGAGATTCTGGATATTTGGYCTATACACATCAATCTCAGGTGAGGCTAAATGAGATGTGAAACACGCATTTCAAACTATACTGAACAACAATACAAGCCCATCATACAATAACAACAAAAAATATGTTTTATTTATCTAGGAAAGTCCAGTTAAGAACAAATTCTTATTTACAATGACGGCCTAACCCGGCCYAACTCTAACCCGGACGGGAGCCCAACTGTAACTTTACTGACTTACATTTTATATAAGGAAATCAGTCAATGGAAATAAATTCATTAGGTCCTAATCTATGGATTTCACATGACTGGGAATACAGATATGCATCTGTTGGTTACAGATACCTGAAAAAAATGGGCAACGCAATGGGCCTCAGGATCTCAAGGTATCTCTGTGTAGTCAAATTGCCATCGATAAAATGTGATTGTGTTTGTTGTCCGTAGCTTATGCCTGCCCATAACATAACCCCACTGCCACCATGGGGCACTCTGTTCACAACGTTGACATCAGCAAACCGCTCGCCCACATGACGCCATACACCTGGTCTGCGGTTGTGAGACCGGTTGGACATACTGCCAAATTCTCTAAAACAACATTGGAGGCGGCTTATGGTAGAGAAATTAACATTAAATTCTCTGGCAACAGCTCTGGTGGAAATTCCTGCAGTCAGCATGCCAATTGCATGCTCCCTCAACTTGAGACATCTGTGGCATTGTGTTGTGTGACAGATTTTGGTGGCCTTGATATACCACATCTGTCAGATGGATGGATTATTGTGGTAAATTTGAAATGTTCACTAACAGGGATGTAAATAAATGTGTTCACAACATTTGAGAGAAATCAGCATTTTGTGCTTATGGAAAATTTCTGGGATCTTTTATTTCAGCTCGTGAAACATGGGACCAACACTTTACATGTTGCGTTTTATATTTTTTGTTCAGTGGAGTAGAATTTATGACAGAAGTAGAAGATATTGAGAATCACCACAGGCAACAAATTTGTTGTAGCTTATTATTATTGGAATGGAAATTGCGCTCTGTTGCTCTCCAAGGCTGTGTAGACTAGACATTCCAAAATCACCTCGGGCTAAATTAAAGGAAAAATTGGTTTTGATTTTTGCATGTTGATGGGGACTTCATAGCCTACAATGTTAGCTGGCCTATGTTTATAGCTCTGTCAGATACTCAGACTCAATAATTGATTGAAATAAAAATACACAGTCGATGGTCTATATTGTTAATTATTCATTGGCTATTTCAGAGATATGCTGAGAACACCAATGGCTGTGAGAAAACAACTAACTGATGTGCATTGGTGTGTAATCCCCAACCAAAAATAAGTTATGTGAGAGTAGCCTATAAATAGCACGTGGAATATCAAATATTAATTTATTTGGATGAGTAAATGTTGAAGAGGTAAAATAAAGCTATTTTAAATTAATGAATTAACCTTTGTCAAGTGAGAGCGCCTTGGAGAAGCTGTTGCGCACGCTGTTGTTGCGCACGCGAACCCAGGCAAAGAAGGGAGGGCAGAGCGAGCGATGGTGAGCCAATAAAAAGGCACCGGAGTCCTGCTAACGGTCGGCTTTGCTCYAGACAGTGTAAAACGGGAACAATATTTCTGTCAGGCGCGTACTGTCTTCGAGTGTGCAAAGGACACACCATCTCATTGACTGCGCCTGTCCCTACATAAGAAGACGGTAATGTGTGTTTTTGATAAACTTTTGTTGTCTTTTTGTGTCCTTTGCGTTCTTTGTTTGTTTTATTTGGCTCAGTACTTTCCTCATGAAAAATAGGCTTATAGACTGAGGACTTTAGCCTAAATCTAATGTGCATTGCAGGTTTTAAATGACTAATGTGTCACTGCATTGTATGTGTGCAGCAAATATGCTTGACTTCTGATGCGAGGGTATAAAAACTGCAACGTGAATGCATTATACATTTGGTAATGCGCATTGTCCACCTTCAACGCGCAGATGCACACGAGCGTTTTTTGGCGGCCGTGCCTCTAAAAGGCACTTTTACAATGATTAAACATACGCGTAAAATGATAATCTCTTGTGAAAAATCCTCATGTTGTGAAAGCACACAGCCCTGTCTGTGGTTTATATGGATTTGATGGGTCGTTCCCGTGTTTTCCTCGCATGGAGAGCAGTAACGATAGCAGTGCCAGTGCAGATGCATACAGCTGTTCCGCTGCTCTGGGTGAGACACCCTGTCACTGTCTACCCCTACCAGCTGCTCAACAGCTGGGCAATGACTTGTCATTAAAAAAACATACTAAATGTTGCGCATAGACTAATTCAGTCTCTATTTTACATGAAAATGAATTTTGAAATGAAAGCTCATCTCAAGGTCTCAACCCCCCCCCCCCCCCCCCCCAGACCCAGAGAGCCCAATGTAACCTACTGTCGGGACCTGTTAAACACACATACATACATACATACATACATACATACATACATACATACATACATACATACATACATACATACATACATACATACATACATACATACACACACACACACTGGGCAGACTGGCACCCGACATCGGCCCTGGCATTTCTAACACATGCCAGGACATTATTAGCCAGATAATGATCATTTTGCGCAACAAAAAAAAAACAATTTAAGACAGGCTCACTGAGCAAAAAATGGACCAGACCACATGCACGCACACAAATGCAATAGCCAGATAATCCATGAAACTGATAAGATTAGCCACCTACAAATTGTTTTCTGTTAACATTTCTCCTATTACATTTTGTAAGCACAATCAATGCCACTCAGTGCTATTTTTACTCATTTAATTGCAATATTTGTCAACAACAGTTAGAAATTACAGCATCACTGTAAAACTATCATCACATTGTGGTAATAATTGCCATATGTTCTGTTCTGTAATTATAACCTGCTTCGACTATCCCTATTTGCATAATTATTTCTACAGTTTGATTGGCATGCAGCTGTCCTGCCTGTCTTACGGAGTAGGAGAGAAGCATTGTTGTGCCTATGTCCCCATTGTGCTGTTTAATACCATCCTCAATCAGTCTGGTACCGGATGGCACAATGCCTACTGTGCCAGAGAACAGGACCCGTCTCTCCTGTTGTCACCCAAACTCCCTCTGTGGTAGAAAAGGAGAATAATTGTTTACTCAAAATCAGTGCACGCATGATGCTCTGAAAGAAAATATATTTTAACATTCATAGATCCCGTATGAATGCTATTAGGTACATGCAAAAGGGGAAGTTATCCAAATCAAGGAACTTTTCTTTGTATTTGGAAAGCTTGTGTTATAGTGTTCAAATCGATCTCATAAATTATGACAAATTAACTTTTAGAATTAGGGGATCTTGATGTGGATTTTCTAAAGGCTAAAGCTGCCTTCACATCTAGACTTTGGTCTTGTGTTTTATAAATACCTTAGTCGGATGAAGACAGAAACTGGGTCGTCGTCAATGGATTCCATTTTACTCTCATCATTCTGATGTAGAAAGATTCAGTCCCTCCCTGGTCTTTATAGATTTTCTAAATGTCGTGTTCAGACTGTTCCAACCTAGTTCATGGTGACATTAGATGTAAGACTCAACTGAGGCATGAGAAGTATTTCTGTTTTAGTTTTGTTTTTACAACTTTGCAAACGTTTTTTTTTTTTTTTTACCTGTGTTTGCTTTGTCATTATGAGATATTATGTGTAGATTGATGAGTAAAATGTTTTATTTTTAATCCATTTTAGAATAAGGCTGTAACGTAACAAAATGTGGAAAAAGTCAAGGGGTCTGAATACTGCATTCGGAAAGTATTCAGACCCCTTGACTTTTCCCAAATTTTGTTACGTTACAGCCTTATTCTAAAATGTATCACCTTAAAACAGAAATACCTTATTTACATAAGTATTCAGACCCTTTACTATGAGACTCGAAATTGAGATCAGGTGCATCCTGTTTCCATTGATCATCCTTGAGATGTTTCTACAACTTGATTGCAGTCCACTTGTGGTAAATTCAATTGATTAAACATGATTTGGAAAGGCACACACCTGTCACTATAAGGTCCCACAGTTGACAGTGCATGTCAGACTAAAAACCAAGCCATGAGGTCGAAGGAATTGTCCGTAGCGCTCCGAGACAGGATTATGTCGAGGCACAGATCTGGGGAAAGTTACCAAAATGACCATACCCTGTTCAAAGGCATTAACATATTTTGTCTTGCCCATTCACCTTCTGAATGACACACATACACAATCCATGTCTTAATTGTCTCAAGGTTTAAAAATACTTCTTTAACCTGTCTCCTCCCCTTCATCTACACTGATTGAAGTAGATTTAACCAGTGACATCAATAAGGGATCAAAGCTTTCACCTGGATTCACCTGGTCAGTCTATGTCGTTTAAAGAGCATGTTTGTACGCTCAGTGTATATTTCAGGATGTTGTGTATTCCTGCAAATAACAATAATAATACAAATAATCAGAATTCATGTTAACCTTACAGTCTGGAAAACATAGCTTGTCCAAAAGAAGTTGTCTCTTGGCACGAGTTACCCCGGGTATGGGGTACATTGAACCACGGGGACAGGGTAAGCCGCCTACAAATTTCTGTTCTGAATTAAATATTACCGCTACCTTTCTTGAAACCATGTATGTCTTTATTTGCCAAACACAATCACAATCGCTTTTTGTCTTTTAATAATTTTAAGCATAACACCTAAACATTTTGTACTTTTTTAAAACACTTTTAACATAGGCCAGGCCCTGTTGTTACCTCCATATCCCAGTGATAATGCATTGCTTTTCGCCTGGGATTGGCTCAACTATTGGCTCAACATGCTCCATGGCCATTGGCTCAACTTGCAAATATTTTGACTATATTAGCACACACAGCTACAAGGATGCACTTTCATGCTAGGTTTAGGACCTCATATAGACGCTTATAGAGACCCCCAACTAATGTATAGAACAATCTGAAAATGATCTACTTTGGTAGATACAAGCATCATGAAACCTCAAACACAATACATTAATTTGACTTGGTGAAAAATATTTTCTGGGGACCTAACTTGCTTACCATTTTTTATCATGTGGTTTCTTCCTTCACAGACTCTATGAAATTATTATTATTTGATCAAATTATTAATTTTGACTTCCTAAAAACAAGGTTGGCTCAATTTATCCCACTGTCCCCTAATAGGTTTGATTTTAGAGAGGAGCCCGAACCCAGGAGACACATTAGCAAATGCACTAACATTTTACTGCTTAACCAATTAAAAATAGTTATCTGTGCCCAAGCTTCTCCTTTTGAACATCTGGAGGGTTGGCACCAGGGATGAGTAGATATCCCTCCGCCATGGATACTATTCATTCCCAGGCTTTCCCTGTACGGATTTCCCAATCTGTCTTTTACCAGAAAGTTATTTCCTGATTTAAATCCCCAAGAGTAGGTGTTGTAAGGTGGCTTCTGTCAATCTTTCACACCTTGTTGATTTATGAAGAGGGCGGGACTTCACACTAGGATGTGAATCTCACACCCATGTGACTTCACATGATGTTGGGTTTGTTCTGTCAAACTGTATTTTACACCTCATGATTTATGAGGTAATGAGGTAATACAATGTAAGTAATTAAATTAGATACAACACCTGGCAACCACGTGGTTCTGTAAACACCTTTGATCTGACTAGTTATATTATGGATGACTGTGTGTGGGTGTGTTTGTGTGGTGTGTGTGTGTGTGTGTGTGTGTGTGTGTGTGTGTGTGTGTGTGTGTGTGTGTGTGTGTGTGTGTGTTGTGTGTGTGTTGTGTGTGTGTGTGTGTGTGTGTGTGTGTGTGAAGGGCTTGTTGTGATCCTCCGTCCTAGCCCTCCATAAGTCACATTAGTGTGATATTCACACCCTAGTGTGAAGTCCTGTCCCCCTCATAAATCATACGAGGTGTGAAAGATAGTTTGACAGAAGCCATCCTACAATAGCTACTCTTGGGAATCAGGTAGGAAGGCTAGAGGAAGGTTTGAGAGGCTATTAGAGGAGCAATTAGATGACTTTCTCCCGATCAGGAACGACACCCTTTACTAATACGATCATTCTATAACACTACATTCTTAACTACTACACATTCACACGTTCAGACAAACACACGCATGCATGCACATGCGTAACTTACACACACACACACACACACACATCTCTGTTGGTTTATCAGGACAGTCTGATGGGGAAATGTGTAATTACCCTGCTGCAGATGGTGTAATGTTCTGCAATATCCAATGAATTGATATCCTGGCAGAGGGGAACGGATTTCTCCCTAGCATATTTGACCTCTTAAATCAAGTTCATAAGCGGCTAATCCTGTACCCAGCATGGTTATTAATGTTGCTAGAGAACCTCTTGCTCTTTCCCCTCCCTGGCCTCGGGGAACTCAGGAAACTTCATAAAGTGGCGTGCAGTGTTTCTGTGGCGCTTTTAGAACGCTTGTTGCTATGCCCGTTGGGAGCCTGGGGTTCCATTAGAAGGTGCCCTGGGAGGGGGGGTAGTAAAAGCAAGATGTTAGTGTTGGGTAAACGGCCTCAGCCCACTATACTATGGAGAGACGAGATGATTCACTGCATGTCTTTTTGTTGACTCCCGTTGCTTTTCTTAATTTCCTATTCTATCTCTTTATCACGTCTCCCTCTATTTCTCTCCCTGGATCTCTTATTTTTATTCATGCTCTTCTTTCACACACCCTCTCTCATTTACTCTGTTTTCCCCCCCATCTTACTTCTCTCTCTCTCTTTCCCCCTCTCTCTCTCTCTCTCTCTCTCTCTCTCTCTCTCTCAGATCCTTCTATCTATTTAAAGAGGACATGAGGCCCAGGGCAATCAAGGTTCAGCAGTATGAGCTGAACGGAATATAAGTCCCTAGACGCCCACCCAGTCATGGCAAAACGCTGCTGCCAAGGGAGAAGGTGCCAGCGCTGCTCTGCTTGCTCTCTATGGAGACATTTTCATCAGTGAATGGATATGTGTTTTGTCTCCACAAGTGCCTTGTTGGCTACAGATTTAGCTGCGGTGGTCTCCTACTTCCTCTCTCTCTGCCTGCTGTGGACACTGTTAGCAGGGATGTGTCAATCCTACACTCCCTCTGTCATGATGGCTGTCACTAACACCGTATAATGCAAGTGGTGGGAGATTAGACTTGATAATAGCTCTTGTTACCTTGCGCTGGAACAGGTTTACCTGTAGCTCTTCAGGTAGGACTAGGAGGAGGGCACTTTTATAATGATCATCTCTCTCTGTTCGGTTCCAAACACTTCTTCTGTGGAATCCTGCTGAATTCTCTTCTTAGACTGGATAGGCTAAGGGCTCTATTCAATCCTTATCACGAAAGTTCAGCTTTACAGCGCGATTTAAATGTAAAGGCCATGTTCCCACGTTTGTGGTGACTGCATTCACTTGACTTGCCTAGTTAAATCATTTTTTATAAAAAAATTTAAAAAAATCGAATTCCCGGTGAACGCTGCATATGTCGACTCCATTGAAAATGACCTTTAAAAAATATATATATTGCGCAATCTGTAACGCTTAAGCGATCCAGATTGAATAGAGCCATAATGCTTCACGTGCAGAGTTCAAACATCACTTTACTTTACTACTGATGAGAGTAGGATGATGGGGACCGGTGGAGGAACCCAGGAAGGACTTCATCTGGCTCATGGGTATTTGTTCCCCTTGTATGTGAGCCTAGGGTCACGTCTCTGTTGTGTGGTGCTTGTTATTACAAGGGTCTGAAGTTCTGATTATCCCAGGCAGGCTGGGCTGTCTTCATGGTTTGGGCCAGTGAAGTGTCTGATTGGACAGTTGACCTAAGGTCCACCAGTGGCCATTTATCCTGCTGTTTGATCAAAGTGGCAGATAAAGCTGTGAGCTTTACATATAAACATGCTCTAGCTCATAATACATATATTTAGCTCTCTCTCTCTCCTACTCTCTCTTATGCTCGTCTCCCTCTTCCTCTCTCCCGCCACCACCCATATTTCTATCTTAAATTCAAATGCAAATTCACCATCCATCATATTATTCTCTCTCTCTCTCTCTCTCTCTCTCTCTCACATTAGTGTGTGTGTACTGTCGAACTGTACATTATTTCTCACACTCGCTGAAGTCATCCATCCTCTGTGTGTTTCTGCTGGTTCCTCTGGCTGTGAATCACTCTTGTCATTGGGGTTGGGGCAGGCTGAGCTTTGTGATGACGCTTCGATTAGTTCTACGATGTGATGGATCTAGTCTCATTAGCATGGATACAATGAAGATGGCGCCAACAAATAGGGCAGCTCTGCTTCTACGTAACTCTGCAGTATTTCGTTTTTGTGTGTGTTATTTCTTACATTATTAGCCCAGGAAATTTTTGGTGTTATTACATACAGCCGGAAATAACTTTTGGATACCAGAGCAGTGGTAACTCACCAGCATTACGACGTTCCCGAATTGGATCCTTAGTTCGTACCCCCCAGGGCAATTTAACTTATCCCAGAGGCTGTTCCAAGTCGCCGCCAGTGGAGAAGAGGTATTCAGAGTGGACTTCTAGTCCGACTCAGGAGGCAGGCACACCATCCACCGCTTCAGAGTATATTACTCTCTAATGTTCAGTCTCTGGATAATAATATGTAGACGAGCTCAGGGCAAGAATCTCCTTCCAGAGAGACATCAGGGATTGTAACATACTCTGTTTCACGGAAACATGGCTCTCTCTGGATATACAGTGGGGAGAACAAGTATTTGATAAACTGCAGTTGACAGAGAGGACGTTTCTTTTTTTTACTGAGTTTATTCACCTCAATTACCTCATACCCCTGCACATCAACTTGGTATGGTACTCGGTGTATACAGCCAAGTTATTGTTACTCATTTTGTATTTATTGCTAGTGTTATTATTTTAATTTGATTTGTTTTTCCTCTCTGCATTGTTGGGAAGGGCCCATAAATAAGCATTTCACTGTTAGTCCACACCTGTTGTTTACCAAGCATGTGACAAATAACATTTGTTTTATTTAAGCTTTTTTTGTCTTATGTGAGCCAGAACGGCTCATAGAAGTCTATCTCCATAGCGTGAGGCAGCTTGATGTACAAGTACTCACCCTGGACAGGCCGTCTATCACAGGGCCTTCCCCCCAATCTACAGTGCCCTCCGTAATTATTATGACAGTCACACAATGTCTTGTCTTGGCTCTGTACTCCAACACTTTGGATTAGAAAGTACGGCACGTTTTGTACGTAGTCCCCCCATTTTAGGGGGACAAAAGTATTGGGACAAATGTACTTGTATGTGTATTAAAGTAGTAGAAAGTGAAGTATTTGGTCCCACATTCATAGCATGCAATGACTACATCAAGCTTGTGACTCTACACATTTGTTGGATGCATTTGCTGTTTTGTTTGTGTTTCAGATTATTTGGTGCCCAATAGAAATGAATGTTAAATAATGTGTTGTGTCATTTTGGAGTAACTTTTATTGTAAATAAGAATGTAATATGTTTCCTAACAGTAATGTAGATGCTGCCATGATTATGGGTGGGCCTAAAATTGACTTTTTAGTCCACCAGTTGCTGTGGCAGGTAGATTTAGATATCTACCAGCCACTCAGATATTTTAGCAGCCCAAAAACATTTTCCCTGCTAAAATTACATCAACTAAATTTGAGCATGCTTTGTAATGTTTCTAAAATATATATATATATATATTACTAGTAAGAAGTAATGTGGTAGTTTGTTCAATTTCATTTTATTTTTTGTGACCTAAGTCTTTAAACCAAAATATCACAGACGAGACAAAAATGTTTACTTGCCCCTTTAAGGGCGGGAGGTTATCATGGTCATGTTTGTGCCTCCGAGATTGAGTCTGACCTGTAGCAGCTTTGTCTTCTTCCCTAGCAGTTGAGACTCAAACATTGAAAAACAATGTAAATAGACAAAAAACACAATGACAAAGCCCAACTTCAGTAGCCTTTCGATTCAATTCAATTAGACCCCAACCCCCCCGCCAGGTTATGACCTCACCACTTCAAAAACAAAAGTTGCGCCACTGATTTCAAGAACATTTCAAATATGTAAGTTTTGCCTAATGTTACCACAATAAAATGTGTAGCTCCTTAATTGGAATACATCGCCTGTCTATATAAGGTCCCACAGTTGAAAGTGCATGTCAGAGCAAAAACCAAGGTCGAAGGAATTGTCCGTAGCTCTCCGATTCAGGATTGTGTCGAGGCACAGATCTGGGGAAAGTTACCAAAACATTTCTGCAGCATTTAAGGTCACCAAGAACACAGTGGCCTCCATCATTCTTAAATGGAAGAAGTTTGGAACCACCAAGACTCTTCTGAGAGCTGGCAGCCCTGCCAAACTGAGCAATCGGGGGAGAAGGGCCTTGTTCAGGGAGGTGACCAAGAACCCGATGGTCACTCTGACAGAGCTCCAGAGTTCCTCTGTGGAGATGGGAGAACCTTCCAGAAGGACAACCATCTCTGTAGCACTCCACCAATCAGGCCTTTATGGTAGAATGGCTAGACGGAAACCACTACTCAGTAAAAGGCACATGACTGCCCTCTTGGAATTTGCCAAAAGGCACCTAAAGGACTCTCAGACCATGAGAAACAAGATTATCTGGTCTGATGAACCCAAGATTTAACTCTTTGGCCTGAATGCCAAGCGTCACGTCTGGAGGAAACCTGGCACCATCCCTACGGTGAAGCATGGTGGTGGCAGCATCATGCGGTGTGGATGTTTTTGATAAAAACCTGCTTCAGAGCGCTCAAGACCTCAGACTGGGGTGAAGGTTCACTTTCCAAAAGGAGCTGGAGTGGCTTCGGGACAAGTCTTTGAATGTCCTTGAGTGGCCCAGCCAGAAAGAGCCCGGACTTGAACCCGATCGAACATCTCTGGAGAGACCTGAAAATAGCTGTGCAGCAACGCTCCTCATTCAACCTGACAGAGCTTGAGAGGATCTGCAGAGAAGAATGGGAGAAACTCCCCAAATACAGGTGTGCCAAGCTTGTTGTGTCATACCCAATTGGAGTATTGGGGTAAGTGGTGCAAGTCACCTAAACCAAACAATGGACAGAGATAAAAGGAACGTTTGGGGAAAAAAACTCTTGAAGCAAATTGTGTCAAACCACCCGATTATGGAGAACAAACAGCATGATTCATCAACAGAATACAAGAAAAATAATGTCTGGACTAGCATTTGAAATGAATTCAACTTAAATTGAAAGTAAATAAAAGGATGCAACAACAACTTCAGATAAGATACTGGCTTTATTGCTTTTACAAATCAGTCACTTTAAAATGTACATTTTCTTATGTAACACAACACAGTGGGGCCTCAATGTATTTGTGTGACAGAAATGTAACACAAACAAAATCATGCATAATTACTAATATCATTTCTATATTGTCTTGGAAAAAATACAAATCTACAAATCTACAACATGCTGTTGCCCGTAGGGAGCGTTTCAGGACTGGTGGCCAGTAAGACCAGAGACATATGAGCTGGGGGACCAGGATCATTGATAGCCAGCTACCCTTGGAAGGTATCTCCGATGATGACCATTTTACAGTTCAGATTGGGAACCGTTCCAATCCTTATTTGGTAGGACACATTCATTCAACATGTGCCATCCCCGGACTGCAGGGAACATGTCATTTTGTCATCTCTTAATAAACTCCCATAATAAAAATGAAGAAATAATGTTCTCTAATCAAATCAAATCAAGTTTATTTTATATAGCCCTTCGTACATCAGCTAATATCTCGAAGTGCTGTACAGAAACCCAGCCTAAAACCCCAAACAGCAAGCAATGCAGGTGTAGAAGCATCTAATGCTTCAACGTAATCATTTTCCAGAGGCAGATGAGCCCCATAGCTTGGAGGGCATAAGACAGGATGAAGGTGAGCACGCTACAGGATGAAGGCCAACCAGGAGGGAAGATTGTGTCACTAACTCGGGCCAGATGACAAAAGACAAGGCTGAGCATGCATCAGAAACTGGCCATGGAATTTCATGAGTGCAAACTAATGTATTTAAAGGAAATGTATGCTGAGTTGGTTATGAAGGAGGAGGGGAACATGAAGAACCAGCATCACCGATGGTCGAAGGAGGATGAGACAAAAACGAAGCAGCGGCTGTATCAATGTTTTTCTCAAACCAGCACCAGTTCTGGGTCCTGATATTTCCCTTTGTCAACTAAAAACCTTTTGTTATCAATCCATGGCTATTGTTTTCTTCAATCACTTCAGTATCTTTGTTGTGAGAAGTGCTACATAGCAAAAGCATCTCAGCAAGCTAGTCCATTTCTATCATTGTCTGCCTCAACCATGAGAACATCTGGGTTATCTTAGGCTTGTGTGTGGCTGCTCGGCCATGGAAACCCATTTCATGAAGCTCCCGACAAACAGTTCTGGTGCTTACGTTGCTTCCAGAGGCAGTTTGAAGCTCGGTAGTGAGTGTTGTAATCGAGGACAGACTTTTTGTATGTGCTACGCGCTTCATCACTCCCATTCTGTGAGCTTGTGTGGTCTACCACTTCGTGGCTGAGCCGTTGTTGCTCTTAGACGTTTCCACTTCGCACTTACAGTTGACCAAGGGGAGCTCTAGCAGGTCAGAAATTTGACGAACTGACTTGTTGGAAGGTGGCATCCTATGACAGTGCCACATTGAAAGTCACTGAGCTCTTCAGTACGGGCAATTCTACTGCCAGTATTTGTCTATAGAAATTGCATGGTTGTGTGCTCGATTTTATACACCTGTCAGCAACGGGTGTGGCTGAAATAGCCGAATCCACTCATTTTAAGGGGTGTCTACATAACTTTGTCCATGTAGTGTATATTCAATGTCAGACTTGTTATTGTTACCCATCTATCAATCACTGCCCTTCTTTGTGAGGTCTTTGTAGTTGAATCTGTGCTTGAAATTCAATATTTAACTGAATGACCTTACAGATGTTGTGTGTATGGGGGACAGAGGAAGGGTAGTCATGTCAACCCCTATTATTTCACACAGAGTGAGTCCATTTAACTTATGTGATTTGTTAAGCCAAATTTTACTTTTTAATTAATGTAGGCTTGCCTAAACAAAGGGGTTGAATACTTATGCAACGACTATATTTTAGTAATGACATTTTTATCGATTTTTATGAATTTGTAAAAAATGTATCGCGTTTTCTTTTCACTTTGACATTATGGAGTATTTTGTGTAGATCAATAACAAAAAAACTACAATAAATTAATTTTAATCCCACTTTGTAACGTAACAAAATATGAAAAAAGTTCAATGGCGTGCTGACTTAATCTATAGACAGAAATGATTTGATCTTGACATAAAAAAATGGCTGCAAATAACCTTTTTAAATCAATAAAATATTATTTAATTGAACCTTTGGTTTTGTATATTTATAATGTATTATAATTTTTCAGAATGGGTATTGCATGATTGTATGTGTTTTGATTGAAATTGAGATAAAAAAAAAAAGGTTGAATGTAGTTTGAAGGTTTTGAGCCTGTATTTAAAACTGGACAGTTTTTGTGATGTCTCCACAATGTTCCCACCAGACTGTTCCCACAGACATCCTACTGAAACATTCTGGGGAACCTTTAAAGAACAGACTACATGTGTTCTAGGAATGTTCTTGCAACATCAGGCGAATGTTTTATACTAACATTGTATAATCATCAGCACGACTGGACAGTTTTTGTGTTACGAGAACATTTGCCGCGACCTAACGAATGTTCTGGGAACTTTCAAAGAACCAATTTTGGTTTGCTAGGGCTGGGGTTCTGATAGTGTTTCAGTGGCTGGGAGTAGGATACTTGGTCTGAAGCCAGACCGTATCTGTCTCTGTCTCTCTCGTTCTCTCTCCCTGTTTCATTCAAGAGAMGGGGGGGGGGGGGGGGTCACAGGGAAATAAAGGGATGAAAAGAGGGGAAAGAGGAAAAGGGCCTCAGAAGATAACAAAAGGAGGAATACAGTCGTGAATAGACAGAATTTACACATTAAAGACATGTAGATAAGCTATATTAAGATTTCTGTTGACGTTTTTCATTTGCATTTGCACGTCCAAACCGATGTAGCATAGTCCACAACATCTCAAACTCTTAATGCAATATCTGCCTTTCAAAGATACTACTGTTTACATGTATTGTTTTAGAAATATTTACTTGGTATTCGTATAGAGTACATGTTCTTTTTGAAGAATATAATGAACATCAGTTGACTGTCTTGACATATAAAGAGATGTTAAGTGAGCGAGGCTTATATAAAAGTCTTCATGGTATAGTGTTGTTGTCATGGTACTGATCTCAGTATTAGGGGCCTTGACTGAGCCTGCAGTCAAGGGCTTTGAATTCTCCCATTGAGAGGAAAACACATCAACGAGATGACATCTAGATTAAGGGCACACACTGCAGCTCAAATGGTTTTGGGGGACAAAAACAATAATATCCGCGACCTACTCCACGGGCAATATAGTAGCACTAGATTAGAACAATGTTGCAATATAGATGTACACCAATGAATGAAGTCAAGCCTATTTCCTGCTGCTGATGTCTTTTTCAATGTGAGGGGAATCATCAAAAGAGCATCTGACTGTTGTCGCCAACGGAGTTGATTGCACTGTGGTTCGTTCTGTTGGGATTTGGTTTAGCCACATCTAATTACATAATATGTAGTCCCACCTGAGGAGGCAGTACTGGTTCTCTCTCTCTCATTCTGTATCTCTCCATCTTGTGATCTCTCCACGGTATACCTACAAGTTAATTGATAGTTTTTCTCTTGTTCTGTCTTGTTTGTTTTTCCCTCTCCTATAGCAGTGATAGCTTAGGTAAGCTCCTCCACGACCTGCTCTGCCGCAACACAACTCCACCCTTCTCCTCCAATCACCCCTGGACTACACCAACCACTGAGTAACAGCAACAAGAGATTGCCGTGGGAGAGTCTGATTTCTGCTCATGGAATACAAACAAGTCCTGTCTCTATAACTCCCCTCCTGCATTTGTAATCCACCAACTCTGATTACGAAGGGGGGGGGGAAACAAGTTTGCTTTCACCTGAGGCCAACTGTTTTAGTATTTTGCCTGCAGTGCTGAAAAGGCGTTGTGTTTCCAGCTCATTTGAAAGTTTAATGATGTCTCAACTGAACTAACACTGAGGCTTAGTGCGCTGTTAAGGAATACATAGGTACATCGTAGTTTAACAACAAGGCCCAGAGTTCCGGAGTGTTCAGGAATACATAGGTACATCGTAGTTTAACAACAAGGCCCAGAGTTCCGGAGTGTTCAGGAATACATAGGTACATCGTAGTTTAACAAACAAGGCCCAGAGTTCCGGAGTGTTCAGGAATACTATGGTACATCGTAGTTTAACAACAAGGCCCAGAGTTCCGGAGTGTTCAGGAATACATAGGTACATCGTAGTTTAAACAACAAGGCCAGAGTTCCGGAGTGTTCAGGAATACATAGGTACATCGTAGTTTAACAACAAGGCCCAGAGTTCCGGAGTGTTCAGGAATACATAGGTACATCGTAGTTTAACAACAAGGCCAGAGTTCCGGAGTGTTCAGGAATACATAGGTACATCGTAGTTTAAACAACAAGGCCCAGAGTTCCGGAGTGTTCAGGAATACATAGGTACATCGTAGTTTAACAAGGCCCAGAGTTCCGGATGTTTCAGGAATACATAGGTACATCGTAATTTAACAACAAGGCCCAGAGTTCCGGAGTGTTCAGGAATACATAGGTACATCGTAGTTTAAACAACAAGGCCCAGAGTTCCGGAGTGTTCAGGAATACATAGGTACATCGTAGTTTAACAAGGCCAGAGTTCCGGAGTGTTCAGGAATACATAGGTACATCGTAGTTTAACAAGGCCCAGAGTTCCGGAGTGTTCAGGAATACATAGGTACATCGGTAGTTTAAACACAAGCCCAGAGTTCCGGAGTGTTCAGGAATACATAGGTACATCGTAGTTTAACAACAAGGCCCAGAGTTCGGAGTGTTCAGGATACATAGGTACATCGTAAATTTAACAACAAGGCCCAGAGTTCCGGAGTGTTCAGGAATACATAGGTACATCGTAGTTTAACAAGGCCCAGAGTTCCGGAGTGTTCAGAGTGTGTCCGAGGTGGATACACACGAAGCCTGAAGAGGAAGATACACCTGTGAAGGCTGTGCAGAAGCAGACGGGGGTTTCCTCTGATAGAGCCTCCTCATTCTGTAAACACAGCAGGTGATCTCTGAGGAGATATCTGTGCATCCGCTCTCTTTGGGTCGACAAACTACTCCCTGTATCCCTCATCATAGCTGTTTCAGACGGACTCAGAATCCAGTAGCCTTGCACCAGCGTGTCTCTAAGGATCTCTCTACATCTACCCATACTTGTCTTTCCCTGTCTGTTTTTCCCCCTCTATCTTTTTTTTAACCTGTATCTCCCCCTTTTTTCACTTCTCTTCCCTATACCTTTTATTTTCCTCTCCTTCCACAACACCCATTCCTGTCACGTACTCTCCCCGTTTAAATAATTAACAATGCTTGCGTGCCAATGACACTTTCTGTCGGTGCGATCCGATCCCTGAAAGTCCCAGGGGAAGCAGTGACCTTTGGAGTGGGTCGTGCTGCTGGTGTGTGGGTCGTGCTGTTCCAGATCTCTACCTCCCCCCTGGACCTCCTGGCCTGGCCCTGACTGTAAATGTCACAGCGCTGGCTGTCCACAGCTGAATCGTCCACAGGGTCAGAGGCCTGGCTGTTTTTTCTTCTTCTACACAGGCCAGGTATCTCTGTGGGAGCCTCACTGTGTCCAAGTGGGACAGACGGTACTCCTCAGCCCCAGTTGACCGTTGACAGCTGCCTTCTGGGATTTAGCGTTTTGGTCTGATTAGAAAGATTCTGTCCGACCCCGATTGCTTGTTCCCATTATACTCAGAGTTTTCATTTAAAGACTTTGTTTGGTTTTTCTTCGTTTTGTCATTACCCTCTTCACCCGATTCATATAGTAGCTGCAGCCCATGATAATTGCCTTTGGCTGAGAACGTGATCACAGGTTCATTTTACTCCCCAGTTTTATGATCTAGCTCAATCTCCCTCTTGACAATAACATTTCACAGGGATTATGCATAAAGCCAGGCACACCTTTTAAGTGTGTTCGCCACAGGAAGCCTTCACAAAACATATTCCTCCCTGGAGAGTAGCACACACCAATCAACTGCAGTCATTTTCTTTACCAAAATAAAGGCCCTTGGATGGAGTGAATACAGGGAAAGAAAGGGCAGATGGTCCCCTGCACTAAAACATCAGTAATAAATGAATAAAACATTTGGTGGAGTGGAGGCATCTGGCAGATTGCTGAGGTAGTCCCTCCCTCTCTCTCCCTCTCTCTCTCTCTCTGTCACACTCCCTCTCTCGTTTTAGACAGGGCATCATGTAGCAGCGCAGCAAGAAAGGAGGCTGTTCCGCAGTGCCCCTGCTTCTCTCTTTGTTGTTTTTGTTTGTCTGTTTTTTTTTACCCCCTCCCCACCCCATCCGTGTTGTAATGACCCCCCACCACTGCCAGCCTCAGGAGAGATGCCTGTACTTGAGATGGCAGTGAGCCCTGTCAAGTCCCTGTACTGGGAGGTGTTCCCCCCCATGTCCTCATGCAGGGTCTACTGCACCCCTGTGTTCCACGGTGGCCTGCTCTATGTTCTGGGAGGATGCAGTGAAACAGGCCTGCCTTTAGACACTGCTGAGGTGCTGGATATAGAGAGCCAGACATGGACCCAGCTTCCTCCGCTCCCTACAGCCCGGGCGGGGGCGTCGGCGGTGGCCCTGGGGGGTCAGGTGATGGTGATGGGGGGCATGGACCTCCAGCAGAGCCCCCTGTCCTCCGTGGAGGTCTACAACCCTGACGAGGGCAAGTGGGAGAGGAAGGCCAGCCTGGGACAGCCCTCCATGGGCATCACCTCTATAGAGAAAGGTAAGAGTCCACCTTATACGGTACTGTACGACTGCTGCAACAGGATAATACAATATCAGATTGAGAGCCTAAAACCCCCACTTAACAAATAGGATAAGGACTTCTCTTCAGTACTGGAAAAAGCTCTCCACAGCATTGTTAAAGAGATACTGCGCGATGCTACCGTATCTGTAGACTTCCAGTCATTGCGCTAACGCTAGTTAGCATTGGCTCGCGAAACAACTTTTAACTTGCTTCATACTGCACGCGGAGACATACAAATGGTATCCACTAGTTCATCTAACCCTGGGTATGTAGAATTTCCAGAATCTCACAGTATTCCTTTAAGCTTTCTCAGGAGCAGATTTCTGTTAATTTCTAATTTACTAGAGTGTCACTAAGATCTTTAAGACTGTTGTGCATAGTCAGGAGCTTCAGTTATCTCAAACTGTAGTTGGGCTTAGAAGATTGCCTCATCCTGATTAAGTAACCATACTGGATATACAAAAAGCTTTTTTTAGTTCTCCCCGAGGCCTGGTCGTTCTCAGGTGATGAATGTTATACAGTTTGAATAGCCCCTGGAGGGAGGGAAGATATATGGCTGTTTAGCTTTGTGTGTTTCTCTGCAGTTTTCCTGTTGATCTCTGTTTACGTACATGATCAGCTTCCATTCTGAGATGGTGAGTACACTACTTAGCAGACGGCTGCAATACAATGACCTTTCATGGTCATAGTACTGAGTCATATACTGGTGATAGAAAACAGCAGGAGTTAGTGACTCTATAAAGGCGAAGCACCAGTGTTGTTTTCAGTTGGTTTTCTGTTTCAGTTTGTTTCTACACAGCTGTCTGAGCATACTAATACCGTAAGCCTTTGGTTTTCAAAAGTATCCCTGGGTAGGAAAGAGAGTGAAACCTCGGTTAAACACGGTCCTTCGTCTTTCTCCACAGACATTAGAGGCTGTCCTGTTTAATTTGTTGTTCGTGATACACTACGTCCTGGTTTTTTCTTATTTTTATATCTTGTGTATTTTTGTTTTTCAAACTTGTTTTGTATTACATTGTTATTGATTACTGCATTGTTGAAAATACTTTCAAATATTATTCTATTTATATTCTATTTATATACTTTTAAATACTTTCAATAGAAGTAGTTGATTTGGGCCACATTATTTAAGAATATTAAAATACACATAAAATAAAATAATAATAATCCAATACAGTCTAGTTAAAAGAGCAAGTTAAAACATCCACTTCCTATAGTGTTCTATAGTGTTCTATAGTGTTCTAATAGTGTTCTAATAGTGTTCTATAGTGTTCTAATAGTGTTCTAATAGTGTTCTAATAGTGTTCTAATAGTGTTCTAATATTGTTCTAATAGTGTTCTTCTCCATGTCAGCATCTCAGTGTTACATCTTACTGTGTGTCAGAACAATAATGCCTGAAAGTGATGTAATGCTGTGTGTATATATATGTGTGTGTGTGCTGTGCTGTGTGGACTGGCAGCTGTATGATGTGTATAATAAGCGAAGCTGAGGCTCTGACCTGTGCTCTAAGCTTCCCAACATCTCAGCTTCTCCCACTGACGCTTCCTGATGGCTCTCTCTCTCTCTCTCTCTGGCAGATGATTAGCTGTGGGCTCTTGAGGCCAGCCCCTCCCTCGACCCTCCAGAATATCATGCACAATACACAGCTGTATCACCCCCCCCCTCTCCCTCCTCTCACCTTCCTCAGTTTTTTTCTCTTGATTTATTTTCAAGCGAGCATTCCTGTTGCTTGGCAACAACTGGGTGTAAGTTTGTTTTTAGATGTGAGTCAGCAYGATTGTGTGTGTGTTGGGGGCGAAGAGCCACTCAGGGAGTAAAAGTTACAACAGCATTGTATTTAGAGTGACAGTGGTTGCGTCGCCGTGCCAACCTGTGACTACCTCCTCTTCTGTTGCTGTCAGGGCTTTGTGAAAGGAACACATAGCTACGGCTTTGTTTTGCGCAATCATGTGGCATGCCTGGATTTGAATCTTTATTTAAAGCTTTTTCATCAAACTGTCCCCTTATCTTCTTATGTCAGATGGTCCAGCACCATCCTCAGACAATCGCTTTCATGTTTGATGTAATTCTCATTTCTGGAAAAGGCTTTAAAATAGAGGATAAAATCTTGCTGTGTCACGTGATTGTACAAAAAACCACGGCCCTACTTATAGCTGGTGCTGCATCAGCTACAGTGTACGCTGAAGACTGGGGTTAGGCCCTTTTCTACTCTCTTCCTGTTATTCTACACATTTTGACATGGGGTGGAGATAAATTGTTATTTTAAAGCAAATTTCCTGCAATTCTACACATTTTGTCATGATTTATGCCATGTCAATATGATATCTGACTGAGAATGACTAATAAAATCAATGGGGGGCCTCCTGGAGGTCAGGCCCCCCAGGCATGTGCCCGTGCAGTATTCGGCCACGACTACAAGCTTAGATACCTGGCTAGACTAACTACCATTGAGTGACTGTCAGTAACAAGAYAYATACTGCMYAAGCGCAAACAAATGTTGAAATTAGCACCTGGTTTATTCTACTCTTTATACTCTCCTTGGTTGAGACCCCGACTGAYTTCCTAAAATGTTTATTATTCTTATTTATTTATTGTTGGTCGGGGGGCTCTCTAGCAGCTGAGGGCCCTAAGCAACCGCTTATGTTGCTAATGCCTGGAACCGGCCCTGGGCTTAATTTATTTTTTTGCTGTTTCCTTCCTACTTAATATGAGCTTCATTTCTAAGATTATTCCAAACACTGGCTGTAGTCTTTTGATGAACTGTCATGCCTTCCCTATTGGCCGGCCTGCTACTAGCCTGATTAAAAAGCAGTTTCACAGTGCTGTCATCTCCCCTGGTTATATTTTCACGATGTTTCAGAACTTCCTCTGGCAATTACTGCAAAGCACTTGGCTCGCTTAAATAGTCTGTTATGTCCTCGTTTGGTGGACACCAAGCTTTGGTTCTTGCTAGCTAGAGAATTTATTATGCTAAAAGATTTGTGAGCAGGTAGGGTCTCAAACACTTTGTATGATATGCTAATAGGCTGTTTTTTTGGGTCGATCTGAACACATAATTTAAGTTTGGGTCGATCTGAACACATCATTTAAATTTGTGTCGATCTGAACATATTGTCTTGATGGCTTGTTTTGTATGTGTTCCGCAGCTCCTTTACAGCGCCACTGTTATGTGAATAACAACAACACACAAATAAGTGAGATAGAAAATGGCGTGGTTTCTCTTAGACAGAGAACTGTGTTGTTGGCCCCGTGTTGTTGGCCACCCTCCAGGCTGTCAGATGGCAGACAGACAGACACTGCAGGACATGAAGCCACTGTGGCAGTGTCCCCTGGGACACTCATGAATACAAAAAAAGATTGTAATGGATTAATGTTTTGAAGGTCTTTATATCTTACAGCCTGAAAACACTGATCTCGTAACTACGTTTTTAATAAGCACAGCAGGACTTTTAAGGCATACTTAATATGCATGCAAATACAGTCATATACACTGAGTATATAAAACATTAGGAACACCTTCCTAATATTGAGTTGCGCCGCTTTTGCCCTCAGAACAGCCTCAATTCGTCGAGCCATGGACTCTACATTGTGTCTAAAACACACACACACACACACACACACACACACACACACACACACACACACACACACACACACACACACACACACACACACACACACACACATATGAATGAAACCCAGTGAGGCCTCTTTGGTGATGTGCATTATGGTAGGATGCTTGAGCGTACACTGTCGAGAGGTAAACCTCTGACCACAGCCTTTGTTCATTTGTCCAGGTGTCAGACAACTGAAGCAGACTCCTTCGGTTCTTCAAAAAGTCTCATTCATCTTGATGTGTGTGGGGGGGCTTTGATGATGTGAGGCCTGAGGCAATTGTCTCTTCGGCCTAATAGTAAGTCCGCCACTGTGTAGGTTGATGTCTTCACTGATGTATTTATGGCTGAATTTGCGGGAAAGATGATTACGGATTATGTAGTCTCGTCCTCTCAGTGAGGGCTATTGTGGAATGACCCTGTGATCTTGCTGTGCAACCCCCGTACTCCTGTGACCTTGCTGAGCGCCCCCCCCCCCCCCCTGTGACCTTGCTGAGCGCCCCCCCCTGTGACTTGCTGAGTGCCCCCGCCCCCTGTGGCACCTTGCCTGGACGCCCCCCCTGTGACCTTGCTGAGCGCCCCCCCTGTGACCTTGCTGAGCGCCCCCCCCTGTGACCTTGCTGAGCGCCCCCCCCCTGTGACCTTGCTGAGGCCCCCCCCTGGTGACCTTGCTGAGCGCCCCCCCCTGTGACCTTGCTGAGCGCCCCCCCTCCTGTGACCTTGCTGAGCGCCCCCCCGTGACCGTTGCTGAGGCCCCCCTGTGACCTTGCTGAGCGCCCCCCCGTGACCTTCGAGTGGCCCCTCCCCTGTATGTTCTGAGGTGACCCCCCCCCCTCGTGATCTTGCTGAGTGCCCCTCCCACCCGTGATCTTGCTGAGTGCCCCTCCCCCTGTTATCTTGCTGAGTGCCCTCCCCCTGTAATCTTGCTGAGTGCCCCCCCTGTATTTGCTGAGTGCCCCTCCCCTGTAATCTTGCTGAGTGCCCCTCCCCTGTCATCTTGCTGAGTGCCCCCCCCCCCTGTAATCTTTGCTGAGTTGCCCCTCCCCCTGAATCTTGCTGAGTGCCCCCCCCCTGTAATCTTGCTGAGTTCCCCCCCCTGTAATCTTGCTGAGTGCCCTCCCCCTGTAATCTTGCTGAGTGCCCCCCCCCCCCCATGTAATCTTGCTGAGTGCCCCTCCCCCTGTAAATTTGCTGAGTGCCCCCCTCCCCTGTAATCTTGCTGAGTGACCCCCCCCCCCCCCCCCCCCTGTAATCTTGCTGAGTGCCCCTCCCCCTGTAATCTTGCTGAGTGCCCCCTCCCCCTGTAATCTTGCTGAGTGAACCCCCCCCCCCTCCCCCTGTAATCATGCTGAGTGCCCCCCCTCCCCTGTAATCTTGCTGAGTGCCTCCCCCCGGTGATCTTGCTGAGTGCCCTCCCCCTGTGATCTGCTGTGAGCGTCAGTGTTTTTGATTGACCATGGGGATCAGTGAACCTGACTGACAGGAAAGCATTAGCATTGGGTGTTTAGTGTTTCCTCTCTCTGCCCAGTAGTGTTTCCTCCTCTCTATCCCAGTAGTGTTTCCTCCTCTCTGTCCCAGTAGTGTTTCTCTGTCCAGTAGTGTTTCTCCTCTCTTATCCCAGTAGTGTTTCCTCCTCTCTGTCCCAGTAGTCTTTCCTCCTCTCTATCCCAGTAGTGTTTCTCTATCCCAGTAGTGTTTCCTCCTCTCTATCCCAGTAGTGTTTTCTGTCCCAGTAGTGTTTCTCCTCTCTATCCCAGTAAGTGTTTCCTCCTCTCTATCCCAGTATCTTTCCTCCTCTCTATCCCAGTAGTGTTTCTCCTCTCTTCCAGTAGTGTTTCCTCTCTGTCCAGTATGTTTCTCTATCCCAGTAGTGTTTCTCCTCTTATCCCAGTAGTGTTTCTCTATCCCAGTAGTGTTCCTCCTCTCTATCCAAGTAGTGTTTCCTCTCTCTATCCCAGTAGTGTTTCCTCCTCTCTATCCCAGTAAGTGTTTCCTCCTCTTCTACTCGCCAGTAGTTTTCCTCCTCTCTATCCCAGTAGTGTTTCCTCCTCTCTAATCCCAGTAGTGTTTCTCTATCCAGTAGTGTTTCCTCTCTCTATCCAGTAGTTTCCTCCTCTCTATCCCAGTAGTGTTTCCTCCTCTCTATCCCAGTAAGTGTTCTCTTCCAGTAGTTTTCTCTTATCCCAGTAGTGTTTCCTCTCTTCTATCCAGTAGTGTTTCCTCCTCTTCTATCCAGTAGTGTTTCCTCCTCTATCCCAGTAAGTGTTTCCTCTGTCCAGTATGTTTCCCTCCTCTCTATCCAGTAGTGTTTTTCCTCTCTATTCCAGTAGTGTTTTCTCTGTCCCAGTAGTGTTCCTCCCCTCTCTATCAGTAGTTTCCTCTCTCTATCCCAGTATGTTTCCTCCTCTCTTCCCAGTAGTGTTTCCTCCTCTCTGTCCCAGTAGTGTTTCTCTGTCCCTTGTTTTTTTTCCTCCTCGCTATCCCAGTAGTGTTTCCTCTCTCTGTCCCAGTAGTGTTTCCTCCTCCTATCACCAGTAGTGTTTCCTCCTCTCTATCCCAGTAGTGTTTTCCTCCTCTCTATCCCAAGTAGTTTTCCTCCTCTCTATCCAGTAGTGTTTCCTCCTCTCTATCCCAGTAGTGTTTCCTCCTCTCTATCCCAGTAGTGTTTTCCTCCTCTCTTATCCCAGTAGTGTTTCCTCCTCTCTGTCCAGTAGTGTCCTCCTCTCTATCCAGTAGTGTTTCCTCCTCTTCTATCCCAGTAGTGTTTTCCTCCTCCTATCCCGAGTAGTGTTTCTCCTCTCTATCGCCAGTAGTGTTTCTCTCTATCCCAGTAGTGTTTCCTCCTCTCTATCCCAGTAAGTGTTCCTCCTCTCTATCCCAGTAGTGTTTCCTCCTCTCTATCCAGTAGTGTTTCTCCTCTCTGTCCCAGTAGTGTTTCTCCTCTCCCAGTAGTGTTCCTCCTCTCTATACCAGTAGTGTTTCTCCTCCTCTGTCCCA